>NC_091216.1:11356085-11593072 GCF_040958095.1 Procambarus clarkii | reverse complement strand
GGTGTTGCTGTTGCGAACTCGTTGGAACCAGTGGTTAGAGGTGTTTGTTTGGGTTTAAACTGTTAGTAGATAGTGGTATGGGAATTGATTTGGAGGAAGGAGGTAATAAAAGTATGTGTTCGTGGGAGAAAAGAATTGGCAAAATGATCAGGGAAAGAAAAGAGCCTCAAAATAACAATTCACTTAGGATATATATTACACTAACAGTAGAAGTCTAAGAAATAAAATTAATTAATTAAATGCTCTTGTCTGCACAGAAAAAATAGATATTATTGCACTTACCGAAACGTGGATGAACGTAGAAAATAGAGAACTATTAGCTGAATATCAGATAAATGGATTTAAACTATTTCACACAGATAGATATATTAGACGAGGAGGGGGAGTAGCCATATATGTTAGGGACAATTTTAAATGTAGTCTCAAAGAGGGAATCAAAACTGAGCCACACACAGAAACTATTTGGATAGAATTAAACGAAAAAGCAAATAATATTATAATTGGAGTTATATATAGGCCACCAAATTTAGACATAATGGAAGCAAAGCATCTATGGGATGAAATATCTAGGGCATCTAGATCTAACAGTATTTACGTCATGGGTGACTTTAATTTTAGTGGAATAAACTGGTCGAACAAAACAGGAAATAGTGAAGCAGAAGATTTTCTAGAATTAATTGACGATTGCTTTCTTACGCAACACATTAAGGAACCAACACGGGAAAATAATATTTTAGATTTAGTGTTAACTAACAGGGAAACACAAATTAATGACATCGAAATAGGGAGTGAGCTAGGGAACAGTGATCACAAAGAAATCAGATTTAGCATAGAATGGAATAGACCTGTAGGAGAAAATTCTGTTAAAGTGCCAGATTTTCGAAAAGCTGATTTTAATAGCCTTAGAAATTTTTTGGGTCAAATTGATTGGAAAGTCTTGGGTATGGGGTGGGGGCCGGTCTTGGAGCGAGACATGAACCCAGCGATAGGTGACGTAAAAGGGGATTTCGATGTGGATTCAATATATAACTTATTTAAGAATATTCTAAACAAAGCACAGGAACGTAGTATACCATACAAATTGAATAGATCGAATACCAATGATCCAAGTGGATAACAAAGAATTTGAAGAACCTTATAGGTAAAAAGAGAGCTTGGTACAAAAGGATTAAAAATGGGGAGGTCACTTTAGAACAGGAATTCGTACAACTGGTTAGAAATGTTAAAAAAGAGATAAGGAAAGCAAAAAGAAACTATGAAGTTCGCATAGCAGGGCAAGCAAAGACAAATCCTAAAGGTTTTTTTTCAGTTATATCGTACTAAGACTAGGGAAAGGATAGGTCCATTAAAACTGAGACAGGTCAAATAACAGATAGTGATGAAGAGATGAGTAGTATTTTTAATAAATATTTTGTATCTGTATTTACTAAAGAGGAACTTAACAATATGCCTTCAGCCGAACAAGTCTATGTGGGTGGGGACGAGGACAGGTTGACAAGTTTAACAGTTACCAGGGAGGATGTTCTTAAACAAATAGTAAAACTCAAACCAAACAAATCCCCAGGGCCGGATGAAGTGTTTGCCAGGGTGCTTAAAGAATGCAAAGAGGAGCTTTGTGACCCACTGTCAACCATATTTAATAAATCAATAGAGTCAGGCAGAGTGCCAGAGTTTTGGAAAGTTGCTAATGTGATACTAGTTTTTAAGAAAGGAGATAGATCACTTGCGTCTAACTATCGACGAATTAGCCTAACGTCTATTGTGGGAAAGTACTCGAATCTATAATAGCAAATAAAATTCGTCTTCATCTTGAAAAACATAAATTAATAATTGAGTCGCAACATGGTTTTATAAATGGCCGTTCATGTTTAGCAAATTTGTTATCTTTTTATTCTAGCATTGTTGAGGCAGTTGATAGTGGTAAGGATTGCGATGTTGTGTACCTTGACTTTAGCAAAGCTTTTGATACAGTGCCACATGAAAGACTGATTAAAAAGTTAGAGTCTAATGGTATTGGGGGTGCTATATTAAGCTGGATTAGGGCATGGCTATACCAAAGGAAACAGAGTTAGTATAAATGGAGTCGGAAAATGTTGTAAGTGGGGTGCCTCAGGGCTCTGTCCTGGGACCTCTGTTGTTTATAATATATATAAATGATTTAGATTCAGGTTTGAGTAGCAACATTTGCAAATTTGCCGATGATACGAAAATCGGTAGGGAAATTAATTCGGAGGAGGACTCACTATCACTACAAGTTGATCTAGATAGGGTTTTGAAATGGTCGAAGGATTGGCAGATGCAGTTTAATGCTGATAAATGTAAAGTTCTGAGGTTAGGTAATGATGATAGGGTTACAAGATACGAGCTAGATGGTGTTGAGATTGCGAAGTCGAATTGCGAAAGGGATCTGGGAGTTATGATTAGCAAGAATTTAAAACAAAAGGATCAATGCATAAATGTTCGTAATAAGGCAAATCGGACACTTGGATTTATTAATCGCAGCGTTAGTAACAAGACACCTGGTGTGGTTCTCAAGCTATATCTTGCTCTAGTTAAGCCCCATTTAGATTATGCAGTTCAGTTTTGGTCGCCATATTATAGAATGGATATAAATTCACTTGAACGTGTCCAGCGTAGGATGACTAAGTTAATTCCCCAAATTAGAAATCTTTCATATGAAGAAAGATTAACAAAGCTTAAGTTGCATTCACTGGAAAGGCGAAGAGTTAGGGGTGACATGATAGAGGTTTACAAGTGGATGAATGGACATAACAGGGGGGATATTATTAGGGTAGTAAAAAATATCAACACAAGACAGAACACGAAACAATGGGTATAAATTGGATAAGTTTAGATTTAGGAAAGACTTGGGTAAATACTGGTTCAGTAACAGGGTTGTTGATTTGTGGAACCAATTGCCGCGTAACGTGGTGGAGGTGGTGTCCCTCGATTGTTTCAAGCGCGGGTTGGACAAGTATATGAGTGGGATTGGGTGGTTATAGAATAGGAGCTGCCTCGTATGGGCCAATAGGCCTTCTGCAGTTACCTTTGTTCTTATGTTCTTATGTTCTTATGAACCCCTGCGCATCAAACTCAACATTATTCCAACTACAGCAGCTGCATTAGATGCACATTCCACCGCGACTACAATTATTAGAAAAGCTGTTGAGGAATGGGACTCATTAGTGAGCATTCTGCATCTACATCCGCCACCAAGATAATGTTAATAACACAAGATTAAAACCAGTGCACTAAAACAGAAGCGATAAATAAGCAGGGAAAAAGGAGAAATCCTCTCCTCCATTTTATACTTAGACCCAAATATCACAGGAAAAAGGTTATCTTGTATAACCAAACTCAATTACGGGCTCACCATAGCCCGTGCTACATGAACACTTCGTCCTGAGTAGCTAAATCTGTAACAATAACAACTCTTCGCCGTTACATCATCTATAGATCTTATAGTTACATTACTCTATAGATCACACTAACGTGATGCATCAAATGAACAAATCCACAAGGGCCGTGACGAGGATTCGAACCTGCGTCCGGGAGCATCCCAGACACTGCCTTATTTATTTATTTATTTATTTATTTATTTATTTATTTATTTATTTATTTATTTATTTATTTATTTATTTATTTATTTATTTATATATTTATGCATATACAAGAATGTACATAAGGAATGTGAGGGTACAAATATGGTAATTACAGTCTTGTAAAGCCACTAGCACGCGCAGCGTTTCGGGCAGGTCCTTAATCTAAGAAAATTTTAAGGAGGTAAATACTTGCAAAATTTATAGACAAAAAATGATAACAGATTACATGAAATGAAAAAAAAGATGAGAGAAAATTGTAGGTACAGTATATTAAAGCACATAGGTAGCTAAGATTGATTGCAATGACAGCTTGAATGGTAGTTGACAACAAATTGGTAGGCACAATACAGCAGAAACAATATAAGATTGATTGCAATGACAGCTTGAATGGTAGTTGACAAAAATTGGTAGTCACAATACAGCATATGGCTAGCACATAAAAGAAGACAGCAATGAACACAATGATAAGGTTGTTTGATATTACATAAAAATTAGGAGATTGGGTAACACTAGGTACAGAGCAAATTTAAAGCTCAGTGTAGGAAACTAAGAAGATGAAGTTAGGTACTTTTTGGTTTTGCTTTTAAATAAGGCAAAAGTTTTACAGTTTTTCAATTCACTAGGGAGTGAGTTCCATAGACTAGGTCCCTTAATTTGCATAGAGTGTTTACACAGATTAAATTTGACCCTTGGGATATCAAAGAGATATTTATTTCTGGTGTGGTGGTAATGGGTCCTATTACATCTGTCCAGGGAGAGTTTCAGAGCATGGTTTGCATTTAAGAACAGGGTTTTGTAAATGTAGTTGACACAAGAGAATGTGTGGAGGGAGTTAATATTTAGCAAGTTTAGGGATTTAAACAAGGGAGCTGAGTGTTGTCTGAAAGCAGAGTTAGTTATTATTCTAATAGCAGATTTTTGCTGTGTGATGATGGGCTTAAGGTGGTTTGCAGTGGTAGACCCCCATGCACAGATACCATAATTAAGATAGGGGTAGATTAGTGCATAATATAGTGAGAGGAGAGCAGAGTTAGGAACATAATATCTGATTTTGGAGAGTATACCAACTGTCTTAGAGACTTTCTTAGTTATGTGTTGAATGTGGGTGCTGAAGTTGAGTCTCTTGTCTAGGAATATGCCAAGAAACTTGCCATCATTTTTATTACTGATGTTAATGTTGTCTATCTGTAGCTGAATTGCATTTGATGATTTGCTTCCAAATAAGATGTAGTAAGTCTTTTCGATGTTTAATGTTAGTTTGTTCGTTGACATCCATAAGTGGACTTTTTTTAATTCATTATTCACAACATTATTTAGTGTATGTGGGTTGAGGTTTGAATAGATAAGGGTAGTATCTTTGATTTCTTTTTCTGTAGTTGTAGTATTTTCCTTTTTCTTGTAGTATTTCCTTTTCTTTCTCTCTTCTCCCTTTTTCTGTTCATTGTCTCCTACGCTCCCTTGCTATCCTCTTCTTTTTCCTATTTCTATCTCCTTCGGTGGTTATAATAGGAGCTGCCTCGTATGGGCCAATAGGCCTGCTGCAGTTCTCATTACTACTATCCCCTACACCTGACTTTCCTCCTCAGCTCTCTCTTGCCTATTTATTACCTGTCCCTACCTCCTCATCACAATCGACTTGAGAATGGTCCAGGACGGACCGAAACGTCGTCGTCCCTTCAATTTCTAGTGTGTGGTCTGGTCAACATACTTCAGCCACGTTATTGTGACTCATCGCCTGTACAAGGGTAGTATCGTCAGCAAACAATATAGGTTTGAGAATATTAGAGACATTAGGCAGATCATTTATATATATAAGAAATAGAAGAGGTCCTAAGATGCTGCCCTGTGGCACTCCAACGGTAATTGGTAGAGTGAAAGAAGTTGTATCATTGATGGTTACATGTTGGTGTCTGTCACTAAGATAGGATCGGATGTAGTCAAGGGCAAGGCCTCGGATTCCATAATGCTGGAGTTTAAGAGGTAGTTGTGATTAACAGTATCAAAGGCTTTTCTTAGGTCAATGAAGAGTCCAATCGGAAACTCATTTTTGTCAAGGGCTGAGTAGATAACGTCAAGGAGACTAATGATTGCATCGTTGGTGCTCTTTTGGGACCGGAAGCCAAACTGGCAGGGGCTGAGTATGTCGAATTTTACGAGGTAGGAATAGAGCTGTTTGTAAATAATTTTTTCAAATATTTTTGATAGAATGGGTAGATTTGATATTGGTCTATAATTGTTTATGTCCGCCGGATTGCCTCCTTTATGGACTGGCGTTACTCTTGCTTTTTTGAGGATATCAGGGAAGGTGTGACACTCTATAGATTTGTTGAACAGTAGTGCTATGGGTGGGGCAAGGGCATGGGAGGCTCTCTTGTACACAATGGACGGAATTTCACTGGTGTTCCTGCCTTGGTTTTTAGAGAGTGTATGATGGACACAACATCTGCCGGGCTGATTGGTGAAAGGAGAAGAGAGTTTGGATAGCTGCCTGAGAGATATGTGTTAACATGTGTCTGAGTCTGTGGGATTTTACTGGCAAGATTAGCACCAACCGATGAAAAGAAACTATTAAATTCATTTGCCATTTCTAAATCAGTTGACGGTATATCCCCATCCTTGTAGAGTTTTATTTGGTTATGTGAGTGTTGTTTAGCTCCTAGGATACTAGAGATAGTTTTCCAAGTGCTTTTCATGTTGCCTTTTGCTTCATTGAATCTATTCACATAATATGCAAGTTTTGCCTTTCTTATGATACTGGTAAGCATTGATGAGTACCTTTTAGCTACTTCCTTTGAAACTAGGCCAATCCTAACTTTCTTTTCATATTCATGTTTCTTGTTGATTGAGTTGAGAATGCCACTTGTGAGCCATGGATTGTTTAATCTTTTGTCAGTTACTTGCTTGGTAAGAAGGGGACAATGAAGGTTCTAGAGGCTTAGAGTTTTGGAGAGGAAGAGGTTAGCTAATGAATATATATCATGGGTATTATTGAATTCAGAATCCCAGTTAATATTGTGAAGTGCCTCTGTAAGATTGTCTAAAGCTGATTCACTGTGTAGCCTAAATGAAAGTTTCTTGCTTTTTGGTGGTGTTATGTCCATGTTCGCTATGAGAAAGGTAGGATAGTGGTCAGTTGTTCTGTCGTAGATTATACCAGATACAAGGGGAGCTGTTATGTTTGTCCATATGTGGTCCAAGGTAGTGGCTGATGTTTGAGTGACTCGGGTAGGTTTGGTGATTGTGGGGATTAGCATACAGGAGTTCATGCTGTTAAGGAAATAGTCAACTTGAGAGCAATTTTGTTGACCCAGGTCAATATTAAAGTCTCCTCCCAGAATGATGTGGTGTTTGTTGAGATTGTTGTTTATAATAAGATTCCTTAGGTTGTCTGAGAAAGAAGCTATGTTAGTATTGGGAAATCTATAGATGGCTCCAATAGTCAAAGAGGATTTAAGGGATTTAATTGTAAACTGAGCAAAAGTATATTCACAGTAGTCATCTCTGTCACTAATAACACTGTTGCAGATAAATGTATCTCGGTAATATATAGCTGTGCCACCACCTTTTTTATTAAGCCTACAGTTATGAATGGCTTTATAACCAGTTAAGTTGTAGAGTTGGGTATAGTCTTTATTTAGACAAGTTTCTGTTAAAATAATGAACGATAGGTTAGTACCTAGTGCTGTGAGTAATGCATTTAAATCGTCAAAATGTTTACCAAGTGATCTAACATTTTGGTTATAAACTGATAGACAAGTGCTATTTTGAAGTTTGTTTTAGCCTGGTGTGCTGTGAAATACTTGCAATAATGATGATCAATGTGCTGGTTGGTGTAGATATGAGACAGAAGATTTTGATCAGGATCAATATCAGTGTGCATAGAGATGCAGAGGGATCACAATACAAGATACACGATAAAACAAAACACAAGAATAAAAGCAAATACAATAAAATAGTAACAATTTAGAAGTAAAATAAAGATCCAATAGATAGCCAGGGAGGACACAGAAGTTACATAAAATAAAAAACAAAAAATCAGTAGAGACTGACAATATAAATGTAAAATAAAAAATAATAAGAAAAATAATAATCATAAAAAAATGATCTTGAAGATAATTAGCTTAGTAATGGTTAATTAACAGGGTAATAAAAAGCCCTAGGTTTAGTGACAAGGGGATTAACTAAGAACAAATAATTAAGAGTATAAAACAGGCAAAGATGACAAACAAAAAAAAAATAAAATAAAAATAAACACCTTTGGAAAGGAAAGGCAGAGCTTAAGTACACTTTGGTTGTATGTGAGACTACAAATTATGTTCTGGTTATTCAGCTGATATCCCACAGTCATCCAGGAAATAAGTGAGGTGTGCTTCAGTGGTTATGACATAAGTTTTTCCAGCGTCAGTCTTCCTAGCTATTATTTTACCATCGCGCACAAAACAATGTTTAATAGCAGTGGATCTTTTGCAAATTCCACGTAGTTTAAATAAGAGATTTTGTCTGAATCTGGTAAGACATTCGTTCACATAAACATTGGATTTCCTAGCGATTGCAGTAGTGATAAGGTCTGACTTGCGGGAGCAGCTATCTAACTTCACACGTATCTTTCTGTTGTTTGTACCAGATGATTTGGTACCCACTCTATAAGCTGACTTAATGTCTCTTGCTTCGATTGAATAATTCAACTTAGTACGCAATTCCTGGATCACGATGGCAGTACAGTCTTCTCTGTCAGTTTCATGGGGAAAATCATGTGATGAGATGATGACAGAATCAAGGAGCTTAAGTTGGTCTGATTCGTCTTGGGTTGCAGTGTGTTGCTGTTGTATGGAGTTAAAATGGTTCTCTAACTTTTGTAGCATCTCTTCTTGCTTCTTAGAGGTTTCTGCTGGTTTAAAGTTAGTAACCGAGATCTGAAGAGAGCTTAATTCCTGTTCGAGGTGGCCGACTCTGGCAGACAGATCTTGGTTAATCTTGTGCATGGCCAAAGCATCACTCTGAAGCTTCATTATCAGGTCCGACTGCTCTCGGATTATAGACTTTTGGTCATCATGTATTTGAGTCAATAATCTGAGCCATGGATTATCAGCGAGACGCTTAAAGTCAGAATATGGGGAGGCAGCTCGTTTTAGTTGCTCCATATGGTTACATAACTGTTGTAAGGCTCGAGTCAGTGACGACGCTTCGATCAGCTGGGAAGGTTTGTTATTGTTGACGCAGGGAGGGTCGGTACTCCCCCCGGTAGCCACTAAGGGGGAGACAGCCGCGTTATTCCTGTTGCTAGCTTGGCTGGTTGGGTTCATCCTGATAGGTGTGTTATCTTTCTTTGCGGGCTTGCCGAGCTTAGAATTGTTTTGCATGGTAGCAGCAGAGATGTACGCAGCAGATGGGGTAGACTCGTTAATATGGCAGCAGCAAACGTCAGGTTAGCTTCCTCCAGGGAGCAACACTAATGAGGTCGAGATGAGCTAGTAGGTTAGGTTTTGTCGAATATTTCGGTCACATTTAGGTCACTGGGTACTTAGCTGCCTTCTGGGGTTGTTACATCATGTTTGGGATGTTGTGGGCTCAAGGAGCAGCTGATAAAGTTGGAGGGGCAGCAGGGTCGTCAGGAGCGGATGAGCGTTCGACCGTTGATGAATCGACTGAGAATGAATCCTTAATCGACTGAGTTTCGACAGGGTAAAAGGGTTGAAACCGAGGTATTTAATAGGGTATTAAAAGTATCAACACAAGACAGAACACAAAACAATGAGTATAAACTGGATAAGTTTAGATTTAGGAAAGACTTGGGTAAATACTGGTTCGGTAACAGGGTTGTTGATTTGTGGAACCAATTACCGCGTAACGTGCTGGAGGTGGAGTCCCTCGATTGTTTCAAGCGTGGGTTGGACATGTTTATGAGTGGGATTGGGTGGTTATAGATAGGAGCTGCCTCGTATGGGCCAACAGGCCTCCTGCAGTTGCCTTGTTCAGATGTTCTTATGTTCTTATCCTACGCTGGACCAATTCAAGGGAATTTTTATCCATTTTATGGTACGGCGACCAAAACTGAATTTGCAGGGGGTAATGATGTTGGGCGAGTTAGGAGTGAGGAACTAATACAGAGATTTAGGACAGCTATTGAATTAGTTAGGAGCAAGGGAGGAATCCCGATCATATGTGGCATTCTTCCAAGAAAGGGAGTGGGAAATGAATGGATGTCGAGGGCACTTGGTGTCAATTGCCGGCTGGAAAGATATTGCAAATCAAATGCAATATCTTTCATAGACAACTGGGAACGCTTCTATGGAAGAAATTAAATGTATGCTCGTGATGGGGTGCTTCAAAGGAAACAGAGAGTTAGTATAAATGGAGTCAAGTCAGAGGTGGAAAATGTTGTAAGTGAGGTGCCTCAGGGCTCTGTCCTGGGACCTCTGTTGTTTATAATATATATAAATGATTTAGATTCAGGTTTGAGTAGCAACATTTGCAAATTTGCCGATGATACGAAAATCGGTAGGGAAATTAATTCGGAGGAGGACTCACTATCACTTCAAGTTGATCTAGATAGGGTTTTGAAATGGTCGAAGGATTGGCAGATGCAGTTTAATGCTGATAAATGTAAAGTTCTGAGGTTAGGTAATGATGATAGGGTTACAAGATGCGAGCTGGATGGTGTTGAGATTGCGGGGTCGAATTGCGAGGGGGATCTGGGAGTTATGATTGGTAAGAATTTAAAACGAGGGGATCAGTGCATGAATGTTCGTTGTGAGGCAAGTCGGACTCTTGGATTTGTTAATCACAGCGTTGGTAACGAGACACCTGGTGTGGTTCTCAAGCTATATCTTGCTCTGGTTGGGCCCCATTTGGATTGTGCAGTTCAGTTTTGGTCGCCGTGTTATAGAGTGGATGTAAATTCACTTGAACGTGTCCAGCGTAGGATGACTAAGTTAATTCCCCATATTGGAAATCTTTCATGTGAGGAGGGATTAACAAAGCTTAAGTTGCATTCACTGGAGAGGCGGAGAGTTAGGGGTGACATGATGGAGGTTTACAAGTGGGTGAATGGACGTAACAGAGGGGATGTTGATGGGGTATTGAAAGTATCAACACAAAACAGAACACGAAACAGTGGGTATAAATTGGATAGGTTTGGATTTAGGAAAGACTTGGGTAAATGCTGGTTCAGTGGCAGGGTTGTTGATTTGTGGAACCAATTGCCGCGTAACATTGTGGAGGTGGGGTCCCTCAATTGTTTCAAGCATGGGTTGGACATGTGTATGAGTTGGATTGGGTGGTTATAAATAGGAGCTGCCTCGTATGGGCCAATAGGCCTTCTGCAGTTGCCTTTGTTCTTATGTTCTTATCTGTCGAGGGCTGGGGTTGTTGCTGTTGCGAACTCGTTGGAACCAGTGGTTAGAGGTGTTTGTTTGGGTTTAAACTGTTAGTAGATAGTGGTATGGGAATTGATTTGGAGGAAGGAGGTAATAAAAGTATGTGTTCGTGGTAGAAAAGAATTGGCAAAATGATCAGGGAAAGAAAAGGGCCTCAAAATAACAATTCACTTAAGATATATTACACAACAGTAGAAGTCTAAGAAATAAAATTAATTAATTAAATGCTCTTGTCTGCACAGAAAAAATAGATATTATTGCACTTACCGAAACGTGGATGAACGTAGAAAATAGAGAACTATTAGCTGAATATCAGATAAATGGATTTAAACTATTTCACACAGATAGATATATTAGACGAGGAGGGGGAGTAGCCATATATGTTAGGGACAATTTGAAATGTAGTCTCAAAGAGGGAATCAAAACTGAGCCACACACAGAAACTATTTGGATAGAATTAAACGAAAAAGCAAATAATATTATAATAGGAGTTATATATAGGCCACCAAATTTAGACAGAATGGAAGCAAAGCATCTATGGAATGAAATATCTAGAGCATCTAGATCTAACAGTATTTATGTCATGGGTGACTTTAATTTTAGTGGAATAAACTGGGTGAACAAAACAGGGAATAGTGAAGCAGAAGATTTTCTAGAATTAATTGACGATTGCTTTCTTACGCAACACATTAAGGAACCAACGCGGGAAAATAATATTTTAGATTTAGTGTTAACTAACAGGGAAACACAAATTAATGACATCGAAATAGGGAGTGAACTAGGGAACAGTGATCACAAAGTAATCAGTTTTAGCATAGAATGGAATAGACCTGTAGGAGAAAATTCTGTTAAAGTGCCAGATTTTCGAAAAGCTGATTTTAATAGCCTAAGAATTTTTTGGGGTCAAATTGATTGGAAACTCTTGGGTATGGGGTGTGGGCCGGTCTTAGAGCGAGACATGAACCCAGCGATAGGTGACGTAAAAGGAGATTTTGATGTGGATTTAATATATAACTTATTTAAGAATATTCTAAACAAAGCACAGGAACGTAGTATACCATACAAATTGAATAGGTCGAATACTAATGACCCAAAATGGATAACAAATAATTTAAAGAACCTTATAGGTAAAAAGAGAGCTTGGTACAAAAGGATTAAGAATGGGGAAGTCAGGTTAGAACAGGAATTCATACAACTGGTTAGAAATGTTAAAAAAGAGATTAGGAAAGCAAATAGAAACTATGAAGTTCGCATAGCAGAGCAAGCAAAGTCAAATCCTAAAGGGTTTTTTCAGTTATATCGAACTAAGACTAGGGAAAGGATAGGTCCATTAAAATCTGAGACAGGTCAAATAACGGATAATGACAAGGAGATGAGTAGTATTTTTAACAAATATTTTATATCTGTATTTACTAAAGAAGAACTTAACAATATGCCTTCAGCCGAACAAGTCTATGTGGGTGGGGATGAGGACAGGTTGACTAGTTTAGCAGTTACCAGGGAGGATGTAATTAAACAATTAGAAAAACTAAAACCAAACAAATCCCCAGGGCCGGATGAAGTGTTTGCCAGGGTGCTTAAAGAATGCAAAGAGGAGCTTTCCGAGCCACTGTCTACCATATTTAATAAATCAATAGAGTCAGGCAGAGTGCCAGTCATGGAAGGTAGCTAATGTGGTACCAATTTTTAAGAAAGGAGATAGATCACTTGCGTCAAACTATCGACCAATTAGCCTAACGTCTATTGTGGGAAAGTTACTTGAATCAATAATTGCAAATACAATTCGTCTCCATCTTGAAAAACATAAATTAATAAATGAGTCGCAACATGGTTTTACAAATGGCCGTTCAGGTTTCACAAATTTGCTAACTTTTTATTCCAGCATAGTTGAGGCAGTTGATAGTGGTAAGGATTGTGATGTTTTGTACCTTGACTTTAGCAAAGCTTTTGATACAGTGCCACATGAAAGACTAATTAAAAAAATAGAAGCTCATGGTATTAGGGTGCTATATTAAGTTGGATTAGGGCATGGCTGTTCCAAAGGAAACAGAGAGTTAGTATAAATGGGGTTAAGTCAGAGTGGGATAATGTTGTTAGTGAAGTACCTCAAGGCTCTGTCCTAGGACCTCTTTTGTATATAATATATATAAATGATTTAGATTCAGGTTTGAGTAGCAACATCTGCAAATTTGCAGATAAGGGGAGATAGGGATAAGCCAGAGATAGAGGGAAAGAGGGTCTGAGAGATAGCCAGAGATAGAGGGTCTGCTATCCGGGAGCTGGAATTGGAGATAATGTTGACAACATGGAAGATACTATGACGGGAAATGGGAACAAACCCATTATTTGCATTAGTGCAGGGGTAATGATGTTGAACGAGTTAAGAGTGAGGAACTGATAAAAAAAATAACAAACCATACAATTAGTTAGGAGCAACGGAGGAATCCCGATCATATGTGGCATTCTTCCAAGAAAGAGCGTTGGGAATGAAAGGTTCTCGAGGGCACTTGGTGTCAGTTGCCGGCTGGAAAGGTATTGCAAATCAAATGCAATATCTTTCATAGACAACTGGGAACACTTCTATGGAAGATATGAAATGTATGCTTGTGATGGGGTGCATCTATCGAGGGCTGGGGTTGTTGCTGTGGTTAGAGGCATTTGTTTGGGTTTAAACTGTTAGTAGATAGTGGTATGGGAATTGATAGGGAGGAAGGAGGTAATAAAAGTATGTGTTTGTTGGAGAAGCAAATTGGCAAAATGACCAGGGGAAAGAGAGGGCCTCAAAATAACAATTCACTTAGGGTATATTACACTAACAGTAGATGTCTAAGAAACAAAATAAACGAGTTAAAGTTTCTTCTGTCTGAACAGAAGAAATAGATATTATTGCACTTACCGAAACGTGGATGAATTTAGAAAATAGAGAACTATTAGCTGAATATCAAATAAATGGATTTAAACTATCTCACACAGATAGATATATCAGACGAGGCGGGGGAGTATCATAAATCATAAATCATAAAGCGAGGTTTCGTAATATTTATATCCTGGAAAAGACATATGAAAATGTTGTTTCCAATACAAATGATAAAAATCGATGTGTTTTCATTTGAATTAACTAAAATATTCCTGATTTTCCGTTTATATTACCAATGGAAGATATACACGTAAAACCGCTCTAATCCGGCTGAAACGTCGATATATGCAATAAAAACAGAACTTCTCCGCCTTTTCACTATCTTACGCAGTATATTAACGAGAAACAAATAGTTGATTGAAAATGAACTGTTTAAGGTTAATTTCTAACCAATTATGTGTTTGCATAATTTTTATCGAAAATGTAATGAATTAATAACAATAAACTGAAAATTCACAAAAACGTGGAAAAACGGCAAAATATTGCCTAATTCGATGATATTTTGTTTAAATCACATAAAGGAAAAGGGGATGTTAAACGTCAAACTATTGCTAAATTCGATGATTTTTAGTACAAAACAAAATGCAAGAAAACTTGCTTAAAATTCAATATTATGCGAAATTCTGAGATTTGAAGGTCAAATCACATATCGTGAGAAAACATGAAGTAGTATCGAAATATTGATATAGACGAATATGTTTACGTAAAATCACACTACATGAAAAACGTGAAAAAAGTCACTATATTACCAAATTTGAGGATTTTAACTTCAAATCATAAAGCGAGGTTTCGTATTATTTAGATCCTAGAAAAGACATGTGAAAATGTTGTTTCCAATACAAATGATAAAAATCGATGTGTTTTCATTTGAATTAACTAAAATGTTCCTGATTTTCCGTCTATATTACCGATGGAAGATGTACACGTAAAACCGCTCTAATCCGGCTGAAACGTCGATATATGCAATAAAAACAGAACTTCTCCCCTTTTTAATATCTTACTCAGTGTCTTAATGAGAAACAAATAGTTGATTGAAAATGAAGTATTTGAAGTTAATTTCTATACATTTAGTACAAAACAAAATGGAAGAAAACTTGCTAAAAAATGTAATATTATGCGAAATTTTGAGATTTGAAGGACAAATCATATATCGTAAGAAAACATGAAGTAGTATCTAAATGTTGATTTAAACGAATATATTTACGTAAAATCACACTATATGAAAAACGTGAAAAAAGTCACTATATTACCAAATTTGAGTATTTTATCATCAAATCATAAAACGAGCTTTCGTATTATTTAGATCCTAAAAAAAGACATGAAAATGTTGTTTCCAATACAAATGATAAAAATCAATGTGTTTTCATCAGAATTAACTAAAATATTCCTGATTTTCCGTTTATTTTGCCAATGGAAGAAGTACACGTAAAACCGCTCTAATCTGGCTGAAACGTCGATATATGCAATAAAAACAGAACTTCTCCGCTTTTCAATATCTTACACAGTATCCTAACGAGAAACAAATAGTTGATTGAAAAAGAAGTATTTAAGGTTAATTTCTAACCAATAATGTGTTAGCATCATTTTTATCGTATATATAATGAATAATTAACAATAAACTGAAAATTCACAAAAACTTGGAAAATCATCAAAATATTGCTAAATTTGATTATTTTTGATTTGATTGATTCAGTAATTTGCGTATTTTCGGTAATGTGACCCATTGCCGCTTTCAGTAATTGGCATATTTTCGGTATAAAATGTCGTAATTTCAAACTGCGAATATGTGCAGAGAGCCATAATTTGGCTCCAAAAAATGGCTCAAGCGTTGAATTTGGCATGTTTGGGATATTTTGAAAACTGCAAGGAGGGTTTGGTCAAAATGTGTTCCTTCGCCGCTCTGAGTAATTGGCATATTTTCGGTATAAAAAATCGTATTTTCAAACTGCGAATACGTGCAGAGAGCATGAATTTGGCGCCAAAATATGGCTCAAGCGTTGAATTTTTGATGTTTGGGATATTTTGAAAACAGCAGGGAGGGTTTGGGCCGAATGTGATCCATCGCCGCTTTCAATAATTGGCATATTTTCGGTATAAAAAGTCGAAATTTCAAACTGCGAATATGTGCAGAGCCAGGATTTGGGTCCAAAATATGGCTCAAGCGTCGAGTTTGAAATGTTTGGGATATTTTGAAAACTGAAGGGGGGGGGGGTGCATAATGTGTCCCATCGCCGCTCTCAGTAATTGGCATATTTTTGGTATAAAAAGTCGTAATTTCAAACAACGCATACGTGCAGAGAGCTAGAAATTGCCTCCATAATATGGGTCAATCGTCAAATTTGGGATATTTTGGATATTTTGAAAAATGCAAGGAGGGTTTGGTCAAAATGTGTTCCTTCGCCGCTCTGAGTAATTGGCCTTTTTTCGGTATAAAAAGTCGTAATTTCAAACTGCGAATATGTGCAGAAAGCCCGTTTTTGGCTCCAAAATAATGCTGAAGCGTCGAATTCGGGATGTTTGGGATATTTTGAAAACTGCAGGGAGGGTTCGGGCAAAATATGATCCATGTCTGCTCTCAATAATTAACATATTTTCGGTATAAAAAATCGTAATTTCAAACTGCGAATACGTGCAGAAATCAAGAATTTGGCTCCAAAATATGGCTCAAGGGTCGAATTTGGGATGTTTGGGATATTTTGCAAACTGTAGGGGGGTTTGGGCCAAATGTGAACCATCGTTGCTTTCAGTAATTGGCATATTTTCAGTATAAAAAGTCGTAATTTCAAACTGCAAATACATGCAGAGAGCTGCAATTTGGCTCCAAAATAAGGCTTAAGGGTCGAATTTGGGATGTTTGGGATATTTTGAGAACTGCAAGGAGGGATTGGGCAAAATGTGATCCATCGCTGCTCTCAGTAATTGGCATATTTTCGGTATAAAAATTCGAAATTTCAAACTGCGAATGCGTGCAGAGAGCCAGGATTTGGCTCCAAAATATGACTCAAGGGACGAATTTGAGATGTTTGGGATATTTTGATAACTGCAGGGAGGGTTTGGGCAAAATGTGATCCATCGCTGCTTTCAGTAATTGGCATATTTTCGGTATAAAAATTCGTAATATCAAACTGCGAATACGTGCAGAGGGCCACATTTTGGCTCCAAAATAAGGCGTAAGGGTCGAATTTGGGATGTTTGGGATATTTTGAGAACTGCAGGGAGGGATTGGGCAAAATGTGATCCATCGCCGCTTTCAGTAATTGGCATATTTTCGGTATAAAAAGTAATAATATCAAACTGCGAATACGTGCAGAGAGCCAGAATTTGGCTTCAAAATATGGCTCAAGCGTTGAATTTGGGATGTTTGGGATATTTTCAAAACTGCAGGGGGGGTTTGGGCTAAATGTGATCCATCGCTGCTCTCAGTAATTGGCATATTTTCGGTATAAAAATTCGAAAATTCAAACTGCGAATACGTGCAGAGAGCCAGAATTTTGCTCCATAATATGGCTCAAGCATCGAGTTTGGGATGTTTGGGATATTTTGAAAACTGCAGGGGGGGTTTGGGCTAAATGTGACCCATCGCCGCTCTCAGTAATATGCATGTTTTCGGAATAAAATGTCGTAATTTCAAACTGCGAATACGTGAAGAGAGCCAGAGTTTGGCTCCAAACTATGGCCCAAGGGTTTAATTTGGGATGTTTGGGATATTTTGAAAACTGCAGAGGGGCGTTTGGGCAAAATGTGACTCATCGCTGCTCTCAGTAATTGGAATATTTTCGGTACAAAATGACGTAATTTCAAACTGCGAATACGTGCAGAGAGCCAGAATTTGGCTCCAAAATATGGCTCAAGCGTTGAATTTGGGATGTTTGGGATATTTTGAAAACTGCAGGGAGGGTTTGGTCAAAATGTGATCCATCGCCGCTCCCAGTAATTGGCATATTTTCGGTATAAAAATTCGTATTTTCAACTGCGAATACGTGCAGAGAGCCAGAATTTGGCTCCAAAATATGGCACAAGCGTTGAATTTGGGATGTTTGGGATATTTTGAAAACTGCAGGGAGGGTTTGGGCAAAATGTGATCCATCGCCTCCATCAGTAATTGGCATATTTTCGGTATAAAAAGTCGTAATTTCAAACAGCGAATAAGTGCAGAGAGCCAGAATTAGGCTCCAAAATATGGCTCAAGCGTCGAATTTGTGATGTTTGGAATATGTTGAAAACTGCAAAAGGGGTGGGGGGGGGGGCATAATGTGATCCATCGCTGCTCTCAGTGATTGGCATATTTTCGGTAAAAAATGTCGTAATTTCAAACTGCGAATACGTGCAGAAAGCCCGAATTTGGCTCCAGAATATGGCTCTAGTGTCGAATTTGGGATGGTTGTGATATTTTGAAAACTGCAGAGGGGCTTTTGGGCAAAATGTGACTCATCGCCGCTCTCAGTAATTGGAATATTTTTGGTACAAAATGACGTAATTTCAAACTGCGAATACGTGCAGAGAGCCAGAATTTGGCTCCAAAATATGGCTCAATGGTCGAGTTTTGGATGTTTGGGATATTTTGAAATCTGCAGAGGGGGGGGGGGGGATTGGGGTTTGGGCAAAATGAGATCCATCGCCGCTCTTAGTAATTGGCTTATTTTTGGAATAAAAAGTCGTAATTTCAAACTGGGAATACGTGCAGAAAGCCAGTATTTGGCTCCAAAATATGATTCAAGCGTTGAATTTGGGATATTTGGGATATTTTGAAAACTGCAGGGAGGGTTTGGGCAAAATGTGATCCATCGCCGCTTTCAGTAATTGGCATATTTTCCGCATAAAAATTCGTAATATTAAACTGCGAATACCTGCAGAAAGCCAGAATTTGGCTCCAAAATATGGTTCAAGGGTCGAATTTGAGATGTTTAGGATATTTTGCAAACTGCAGGGGGGTTTGGGCAAAATATGACCCATCGCTGCTTTCAGTAATTGGAATATTTTCAGTATAAAAATACGTAATTTCAAACTGCGAATACGTGCAGAGAGTCACAATTTGGCTCCAAAATAAGGCTCAAGGGTCGAATTTAAGATGTTTGGGATATTTCGAAAACTGCAGGGAGGGTTTGGGCCAAATGTGATCCATCGCCGCTCTCAGTAATTGGCATATTTTCGGTATAAAAAGTCGTAATTTCAAACTGCGAATACGAGCCAGAGTTTGGCTCCAAAATATAGCTCAAGGGTCGAATTTGGGATGACTGGGATATTTTAAAAACTGCAGGGGGGTTTGGTGAAAATGTGACCCATCGCCGCTCTAAGTAATTAGCATATTTTTTGTATAAAATGACGTAATTTCAAACTGCGAATACGTGCAGAGAGACCGAATTTGGGTGCAAAGTATGGCTCAAGCGTCGAATTTGGGATGTTTGTGATATTTTGAAAACTGCAGGGGAAGTTTGGGCAAAATGTGACCCATCGCCGCTCTCATTAATTGGCATATTTTCGGTATAAAATGTCGTTTTTTCAACCTGCGAATATCTGCAGAGAGCCAGAAATTGGCTCCAAAATATGTTTCAACAGTCGAATTTGGGATGTTTGGGATATTTTGAAAACTGCAAGGAAGGTTTGGGCAAAATGTGATTTATCGCCGCTTTCAGTAATTTGCGTATTTTCGGAATAAAAAGTCGTAATTTCAAACTGCGAATACGCACTGAGAGCCAGAATTTGGCTCCAAAATATGGCTCTAACGTAGAATTTGGGATGTTTGTGATTTTTTGAAAACTGCAGGGGGGGTTTGGGCAAAATGGGACCCATTGCCGCTCTCAGTAATTGGCATATTTTCGGTATAATATTGTAACACGGGTTCGGGTTCCTCACTCTTTACTTCTCTACCTTCTACTCCCTCTACCCGTATTCTTACTTTTTATTCTCTACCAAGGGACTCCAAAACTTTTACCAAAGCCAACTCCACGCCACGTGGTCCTAAGACGATTGACCGACTTAGGATTCTACACCCTGTATGACGTGACCTAAGCTCTGAGCAAAACCCTAGAGTCACCTCTGCTGCCACCACCAGACCAGTAACACAGAGCAATGATCGAGGTCTGGATCGATCACGCTAATTAATCAACCTTGGGGCTTGATCCCCACTAGTAGTTTATAACCTCGGAAACTTGAGTGTGGAATTAATTACACGGGAATGATTCGATGTTAGAATCGGCGCCCAATCCAACTCTGCCTCGTGTGGACCACGTGACCAGGACAAGTATACACATAACCAAATGGAAACAATAAAATGCAAATTAATAACAAATTTAATTTATTAAAAGAAAACTAAAACAAAATCTAAATATGTTCACTCCCTATCACTTTAACACTCCCTACTTGACCTGAATGGCAAATGAGAAGACTATCCCTATAATTAGCAATAGCAACTATACCTTGGGCGACCAGCTCTAGCTGTTGTGCTGGTCTTGGGGAGAGGTAAGATGGTTGACCTCTCCCAGCTGCTCCCGTATTCACACTGATTTCTTCCTTGTCTCGTCTACCCCAGACAGAGCATTGTAACCTTCCGCCTAGTCAAAGTTCTACCCAGTTACTAGCAAGTTATAACAATTAACCTCTGTTGTACTTAATTGATCCAGACTGGTTGAATTATTTTACTGAATTAAATTACAAACATCTAACGGCAGAGCTGTTCCCGATCACAAAAATGGTTATTAAAACTTTGAGAAATAGTAGACCTGTCAACCCCTGATGACCTATGACCGCCGGTCACTCCGCTTTAAAAGTTAGATCTGATTCGTGACGTCACTGATGGTGACTTAAACTCAATAATTAGAATACTCTTGATGTTGTACCCAGTACTATTATACAATACAATTTTAATGCAAAATGAATAAAGGCTAATTTTCTCTAAATTACTGAATACTATAGGATGATTCATTATACGCAGCTATGAACAAAGCGTCGGTTATTTCCACCGCGAATTCCCCTGGGGGTCAGGTCACCATGCGGCTCAGCTTCCCATTCTCTTTTGTCGATAAACCACTCTGGATAATTCTTACAACAGCCTAGTTTGTTACAACCCCCCTGCACAAGCACTTAGTAAACCTTGTTAATTTGTTAAAATTCACGAGGTTTAGTATCCAAACCCACAATTCAACTCATGCCACAAACAAAAGCTAACCTAACTAATAAAATTTGACAAATAATAGTCCAACCTCATAATGAACATGTTCATATTTCACAAATTTCTCAGCTGTCAACTGACAGCAATCCTCCAATATCAGGAAACATACATCCTATCCTTACTGACATAGCTAAATAACATGGCCCTACTCTATCATCAAAGACTAGCTATTAAACTCTCTTGGCTCTTCACTAGCCAAGTCCATGTGTCCTCTAGAGCCGGCCACACCGTGCTCAAACAAACATTAAAGTTATATCATCAGACTGAACTTTCAGTCATCCGGGAGCGTACTACGGAACTATCAAGTTCACATCCGTGTACTAACCACTCCCCATCAATGTCAACCTTGACATGTTAAGGAACACACCTAACGTTTATTACATGTATCTAAAAATAAAAAATTCCTATACTATATCACAGGTTTCAGCTGACTGTACAGCCAAGTGTTCTCACTCACTAGAAGTGTCAATGTTTATATTGGTCCGCCTCTCCTGTGTTCAAACATTCTGAAAAAAATAGCACAACATAATTTTCCATAACCGTTTGTTCTGGGCTGAGACAATTACACAGGGGCTTCGATTTTGATTACTGACCAATTTATAGTTAAATTTTCATATATTATACCAGAATTATTTTAAATCTGTTTTTCAACATTTAAAAAGTATTGATTCTAACTCTGTTTTTCAACATTTAAACAAAAGTGTCCAGATGTTCTTTACACAGATGTTCAGAGCCAACTTTGTTGTTTGTATCAATTGTTCATATTGAGTAATCGAAAAAAAAATCGATGCTGCTGGATGCTGAATGTAGTCGCTGACGATGACGGTGTCGATCTTGCTTCTTCTCATGTGTAGACATCAATACCTGGTCCTCTTGTACTCCCATCCGGTACTCCTGAATGACGACAGAGTGTAGTAGAGCGGAGTGCCAAGTGACAGCTGTAGAATACTGTTACTTCGGCCATTAATCTTGCTCTCGACAGTCCACACGCCTTCGTATCAATCACAGTTCACACAGCAGTCTTGATGTTAAACTTGACGGCGCAGATGACCACAGCAGAGCAGGACTGGATGTACCAACGGTGTCTCTTAGCAGGAGTGATGTTAGAGGGTCGTAGAGGCGGGTTGCTTGTTTGCAGAACAGGTGAATCTCGTCTTCCATCATTGCTCACGTCATCTCCGGCGTTTCTTGATGTCACCAGGTTACTAGGCCGTAAACACCAACTGTGTATACCCTCGTACCGCCGACTTTAGGCCAAAGGAGACAATTTTGCGACCTTCTATTGGCGAGTCCCGGTACTCTGTAGGGAAACCGTGCCTTCCCCCTGTGACCGCCTTACTTCCGCTTTCTTGTTACTTCAGATGACGTAATCATTAATCTTCCGGCGAAATTCTTGAGTACTGCTACGTGCTTTCCATTTCTTGACCTCTCCTCCAACACTGCTGGAATGACTGCAGTCTTGATGACGCAGCAGGTGGGTAGTGGTGATCTCGAGACAGCTACCCCGGCGTTGTATGGCACCTCCGGTGACTGCTATAATGTGGACCGCTCGCTGGCCCTGACAACCTCGTTAGTGACGTGAGGCGTCGGCCGGGTGACTCTTGGACAGTCACTCATCCCCACAGTAACTGATGTATGGGTTACTGGGTCTGGTGGGGGGAGGGCTTTGTGTAACGTGCCTCCCCCCTCGGTCTTTACAGACAAGGGTTCACGTGTGGCTGGAACAACTGGGTCGGTGTACCAATCAGACCTAGGAACAGACAGACAACACAGCGGAAGCATAGATATACTCTGGGTTTGGTGGAGGTGGAACTCCAGAGCACGGTAAAAGTTGCTACCTGAGTCAAGTATAGACATAGTACATCTCATTGCCTTTACAGGAAAATCTAATGAATACTAAATTATACTAACTAGGGAAGTTACTTTACTGTATAGCGCGAGATCTCGTCACCATAGGGTGGCGAGACTGCACCTGACTACTGATGAGCGATGACAGAGGGTCATCCTCATCTTCTGACTCGTCGGTGAAGCCATGAGTCAGCACTGCTGAGTCAGGAACTAGACCCGCTGAAGGCAGTTCTAATTCCTCTCTAGCATGATAATGTTTCAATTTATTTACATGAATTGTCCTTTCCACCTGGTCCTCGAACACTCCCTTTATAACAAGATTAACCGGCCCCGCCCTTTTAATTACTCTATATAGTCCTCGCCACCTCGGAGCTAGTTTCCTGCTCTGATTGGCGGGCGCAGCCTCATTCACTCTTAATACGAGGCTTCCTTCCGTCAACTCAAGAGGGCGCACTTTCTTGTCATAAAAATGAGCATACCGAGTCCGTGCCTTCTTGGACGCTTCAGCTGCAATATTCCATGCATTTCTCATTTTACCCAGGACCTCTGAAGGATAGTCCTCCCCGTATGCAACATTATGTCTGTTAAGCAGACCTGAGGGGAAATTGCATGAATTACCAGTAAACAAATGAAGTGGTTGAGTGTTAATTGATTGGTGGATGGCAGTATTCAAGGCGAACTGAACATAGGGTAGGTGTTTATCCCAGGTGTTTGCATCATGTTCAGCAAGGATTGCAAGCATATCCTTGACTGAACGATTAGTCCGTTCCGTCATTCCGTTTGCTTGTGGGTGGTAGGCTGTTGTAAAAGCCGAAGTTGTCTCTAAAATCTTACAAACTTCTCTAAATATATTCCCATTGAATTCTTGACCCCGGTCAGAGACTAAAACTTTAGGAGGTCCGAATACAGTAACGAACCTACGCAAGAACGCATCTGCAACCGTACGAGAATCCTTCTGAGGTAATGCAACTAGTGTAGTGTATCTAGACAGATGGTCAACTAGCACCAACACATATCTATTTCCTGAATGGCTGTGGTGTAAGTCAATCAGATCGGCCCCCACACGATCTAACGGTTCACGAATTTCAGGGAATTCCTGAAGTGGGGCTTGTACCTTAAGGGTGCCTTTCCTCCTCTGGCAACGAGGGCACGACTTCACGAAATTGATTACCTCAGAAAGTAATCCTGGAAAATAAAATAGAGACTTTGCTTTTAAGTGCGTTTTAAAGATCCCCGGATGCCCTGCAATTTTTGAAGCATGCGCAAGCTTTAACGCTGATGACCGCAACGCGTCTGGAATAACTAGCTGAAATACTGCCCTATCATTCTGGCTATTAACATAATACAGGACGCCCTGTTTCATCTCAAAATCATGTATAGGTAAATTCTTTTTCTTTTTCGGGTATTTTCCTCCCTCTAAATACTCAATAATCTCTTTCCATCTCGGCTCGTTCATCTGGTATTCTCTCATTTTATCCGATGGAATGGTTTCAATATTTTCATTAATCTGCATTGCCGCTATATTTCTACTTAGCGTATCTGGCACAACATGTGCTGGACCAGGCTTGTACAAGATCTGGAATGAGTGGGCCGAAAGTTCGTGAGACCAGCGTGACATTCGTGGGCATTTCGTTCGCTTTTTAAATATGTGTGTTAATGCTCGATGGTCTGTGTAGATTACAAAATGCCGCTGAAATAGGTAAGGCTCGAAATACCTAACTGATTCTACTACTGCCAGTGCCTCCCGATCCGTAGCTGAATAGCGAACTTCAGGTCCTTTGACCTTCCTACTGAAATAGGCTACTGGATGGGGTAAATTATCTGCGTCTCGCTGAATTAAGCACCCGCCAATAGCAATACCGCTGGCGTCAGTGTGCACTTCCCACTCTTTCTCGAAATCAGGAATAGCCAATACCGGTGTCGTGATTAGTTGGTCTTTCAGTTTGCGATAGGCCTCGTCATGTTCTGATTTCCACACAAACTTCGCATTTTTCTTTGTCAGATCAGTCAGGGGTGCTGAAATGCCAGCGAAACCTTCAATATGACGACGAAAATATCCGGCCGCCCCCAAAAAGCTACGCACGTCCTTTGCTGTCCTTGGAATAGGCATGTCAGCAATGGCGCGGCAAGAATCTGGGTCAGGTCGGATACCGTCTGGGCACACCTGGAACCCCAGAAATTTGAATTTCTGAGCCGCCAGGGTGCACTTCTGAACATTCAGCCTGAAACCTGCCTGATCTAACAACTTCAAAGTCTCAGTCAAGTCCTGCAGGTGTTCCTCAAACGTCCTGGAATATATCACAACATCATCCAGGTACGCTAAAGAATGCCTACCCAGTACCGGACTAAGGATAAAGTTGATGGCCCTCTGAAACGACGAAGGCGCTGTCTTCAAACCAAACGGCATCCTACGGAATTGATAAGTGTGCCTACCATCCGAGAATGCTGTTTTTTCCCTATCTTGTTCTGCCACCGGGATCGCCCAATACGCCGATTTTGCGTCAAGAGTTGAGAAATACTTAGCAGCACCAAATTGATCTATTATCTCCTGTATTCGGGGCAACGGATACACATCACCCTTAGTTAATTCGTTCACCTTCCGATAGTCAACACAGAAACGATAACTACCGTCCGGTTTCCGAACTAGCACAACAGGAGAGAGCCACGGTGACGTACTAGGCTCTATCACGCCCTGTCTCAACATTTTCTGGCACTCCTCCCTGATAATGTTCTTTGCCTGTTCCGGCAACCTCCACTGTCTTGTGTACACAGGCAAATGGTCACCAGTTGGAATGGTGTGCTCGATCTTATCAAGGAGACCAATCTGGTCATCCTCTGTCGCAAACAATTTCGGGAATTTTCGTAAAACTCCTCTCAGTGCCTTCCTATCCGCCTGTGCAACATGTTGCAAATCAAGTGCTGAAATTAATTTTTCCACTTCCTCTACATTCTGTGCAACATTTCTCGTCTCGTATTGTACTTTGGATGGTGTTTTAGTGTTCAACATATTCAGTGCACTACATTGTGCAGTGACGGCTGGCGTCTCAGCTGACTCATGGTGAAAGATTTCTGTGTCCTCCACCATGGTTCCCTGAGATACCCTATCACCTGCCCTGAAGCGAAAAGTCTTATGTGAAAGATTGACAACTGGAATGAGTGCACCTTTATTGAGCACTACAACTAAGTGATGAGGAATTAATAAACTATCACATCTCCCAGCCACCTGAAGGGTGGTACCTGGTTGTATGTGACGTCCCACGGCTACTTTAATAAATTTAACAGAATGTGGTGGGCAACTCTGTTTGGTCAATGCATGCAATGCGCATGACCTCTTAACTGTGTCTGGAAGAGACTTAAAAATCAATTTTGGATAGTGCGCATTATATTTCAGCTTCCTCTTAATTGAAGCTACAACTGGGGGATGGTCGATCATCTCCACTGGGTAGGAAGTCTGTCCCAACTGCAACCTGCAGTTCCTAGCCCCTTTTTGAGCAGACAAGGAATAATCAAATCGCGACAGAAAATCAGTTCCCATTAAGATGTGACCAGGAAAATCAAGGTTCTCTACGATCATACATGTGTGAGGCTGCAATTCCCCATCAATCTCAAAATTAACTGTACCTTGACCTACGATCTCAATCTTTTCCCCATTGACCGCTGTTAATGTCTTTGCGCAACGTTGAAGACGTGCATACTTAAAATTGCTGAAGGCTGACTTTTTAATTACCGTCGCCTGGCTTCCTGTATCAACAAAAGCTGTCAATCTCACACCTTCCACTTTCACCTCAAAAGTAGGCCTACCATCACTAGGAGCCTGCTTTCATGCTTTCGTAGGAGTGACTTCGCAATCCCTCTGTATATGCCCGCGCTTCCAGCAGGAGTAACACCTCCGCGGATCTCTGTTGGTACCCCGCGCAGGGTGGCTCGAACTTGCAGCTGAGGGCTGCTTCCCGCCTGATGAACCCGCGCCACAGTTCCTCGGCTTGGCTCCCTCGCCTTTACTTAACGCCTCTACGTATGGCGACAACTGAGTGCCCGGCGTCTCCGTGCGCATCTGCCTGTCTAAGGCTGTGGCGGCCTGGGGTTGGGGTTGAGGTATGGTGTGGGTGGCCTGGGGTTGGGGTGTGGATGGAGGTTGGGGTTGAGGTATGGTGTGGGTGGCCTGGGGTTGGGGTGTGGATTGGGGTTGGGGTGGGTATGGGGTGGCCTGGGGCTGGAATGGGTATGGGTATGGGTATGGGGTGGCCTGGGGTTGGAATGGGTATGGGTATGGGGGTGGCCTGGGGTTGGTATGGGTATGGGGTGGCCTGGGGTTGGTATGGGTATGGGGTGGCCTGGGGTTGGAATGGGTATGGAGTGGCCTGGGGTTGGGGGAAGGGTTGGTATGGGAACTGAGGATGGGGTTGGTATGGGAATTGAGGATGGGGTTGGTATGGGAATTGAGGATGGGGTTGGGGTTGTTGTAGTGACGGATGAGGTGTACCTAGGTGGTCCCCAGTGGTGTCGGAAGAGGTGCTGTCCTCTACACTTCCACTTCCACTCCCACTGGTCCCCACTGACTGGTCATTATCTGGGTTAAACATTTTCTGTGATTCCTGGTGTGCCACGTCTCTTCTAAACTACCCTATAGTACACCCTCGACCCGGACTCACTACAACCGTGATCTTACACAAATAAAAAAAAATCACAACTCTCTTCTAAGAGAAAACCACTAAATTCCCCAAAATAGGAATTACACCGATTTATCGAGAGAATCGCTGAAGTGAATCCAATGAATGAGTGTCTGCCCCGCACTCGTGTCTGACCGTGAAATATCCCGCAGTTCTATTGCTGAAACCTAAGTCCTTTACGTTAAAAAAATTAAAGAATCTAATTTATATAAAACAATTTAAATGATAACGCAACTAACGCGCAGCACTCGTGATGGATTAATAAAGAATATTTACTGTACTTGAATACTAAACGCACTTGAAGTGAGCAGCGTGGCCACTGATGACTGATGGAGCGGGACCAGCTGCGCTGAAAAAAAAAACTAAGTCCCGCGCTTTTTCGCTTAAACGCTGAAAAATCAAAATTTTTGTTCTGAAGGAAAATAACTAGTTTTACGTTAATAAACCGCTCTAGCGATTAATATAGACACCCAGGACCTATAAATGCTTACTAAAAATTGAATTTTTATCAAAAATTGCGTTTTTACTCAATTGCTGGACTCTGCCAATTTTTCTGACTCCGAGGGAAAAAAAATTTCTATCACCCCAAATATCACAAAACTTCTTTAATTCACAAAAATTTGGGTTTCTCGTTCCCAGATATAAATACGTTATTATTTACTGCTGACGTTGTATGCAGAACAATACTGACACATCGGGCGGTTTCAACACTCACTAATTCGAATTTTCGTCAAAATCAGAGATTTTCACCTCAAATGGACTCTGACAAAATTACAACACGATTTTCTCGAAAAATAACTAAATTCGGCAAAAATGTAATTATCACTGTTTAATGCTTTACGAACAGAATTACGTCCCTTGCGCGCACTAGAGAGTAATACTGACCCCAGAATATACACGAAACATGAAAATTCGAATTTTCGTCAAAAAGTCAGATTCTATCCCAAGCTGGACTTAGAAAATTTTCCACCTACGTGTCTACTGAAAACAGAATTCTAAGTCTATAAACACAATCCTACCGTCTTACTGGTAAAAACTAGAAAATATCACTCGCATCGACTGGGGAATCCTAATGACGCCCAGATCATACACGTGACCCACGAATACAAATTAATTACAGTTAACGACTTTCCGACATCGACTTAGCCGAAAACTTATCCCAAAATACTTAGAAATATTCCACGGACAAATAACATTTACACGCAACTTACTATCCCTTAAACTCCTTCACTTATCTATCGTGACCAACATATAGCCCTAAGTCCAGAGGGTTAACAACGCCTCTGACTTAGACTAATACAACAGGGAATAGCAAAACTTAACGTACGCACTTAGCCTAATATGCAAGAAAACGCTAAACACTTGGGAAAAATTTTAACCGGGGATTGAATTTAGGGGAAAAAATTAATCTAGAACAACGCAAATAAACTGAAATTACTTTATAAATTTAAGTATACTTAATTCAAAAAGGCACTCGACTTAATCTTATAATTGCTCCTACCGGCTCGCCGTACCACACCTAGCCTAGGGGCCACACCCTCTAGGTTCCAACAGAGCGACACGCAGCTTTCAGCAACAATTATGACTAGGGACGACTCAACCTCCACTAAGTGTGCGATCACTTAGTTGTTGAATCGCTGCTAGGTAGGTTACTAGTCCGTCCCTCGGAGGCCGCAACGCCCTTCACGGATTACGTTTTTCCTAGCGTTTTGGGTCGTCTAATAACGCCCTCGGACTATCTACTGGCGTCCCACAGATATATCCGCCCCCGACAGCCCTCAAGGAACTGCTGTTGAGAGTATGGCGGCTCCCAACACCTCTGAATTAATTGCAATGGGTCGAGTATGGTACCCAGTCCAATCAACTCGGAGCGGTCTCCTTTTCAATAAATCTATTTTAACAGCCTAATCTTACTAACTAAACCTTAATCATATCAGCCCGCATGACCCAAGATTCGCCAATCCCCACTCAAACGCACTGTTGTGGGGCGCACTGCTAATCCTGGCCCGCGGCTGTCTCCTTAGCATCCGCGCACGTGTTCGAACGGCTAGACGCGTGAGCCTTTCAACAATTTCAAACAAAATTGTTGAAACCACCGCTGTGCACCATTGTAACACGGGTTCGGGTTCCTCACTCTTTACTTCTCTACCTTCTACTCCCTCTACCCGTATTCTTACTTTTTATTCTCTACCAAGGGACTCCAAAACTTTTACCAAAGCCAACTCCACGCCACGTGGTCCTAAGACGATTGACCGACTTAGGATTCTACACCCTGTATGACGTGACCTAAGCTCTGAGCAAAACCCTAGAGTCACCTCTGCTGCCACCACCAGACCAGTAACACAGAGCAATGATCGAGGTCTGGATCGATCACGCTAATTAATCAACCTTGGGGCTTGATCCCCACTAGTAGTTTATAACCTCGGAAACTTGAGTGTGGAATTAATTACACGGGAATGATTCGATGTTAGAATCGGCGCCCAATCGAACTCTGCCTCGTGTGGACCACGTGACCAGGACAAGTATACACATAACCAAATGGAAACAATAAAATGCAAATTAATAACAAATTTAATTTATTAAAAGAAAACTAAAACAAAATCTAAATATGTTCACTCCCTATCACTTTAACACTCCCTACTTGACCTGAATGGCAAATGAGAAGACTATCCCTATAATTAGCAATAGCAACTATACCTTGGGCGACCAGCTCTAGCTGTTGTGCTGGTCTTGGGGAGAGGTAAGATGGTTGACCTCTCCCAGCTGCTCCCGTATTCACACTGATTTCTTCCTTGTCTCGTCTACCCCAGACAGAGCATTGTAACCTTCCGCCTAGTCAAAGTTCTACCCAGTTACTAGCAAGGTTTAAGTTATAACAATTAACCTCTGTTGTACTTAATTGATCCAGACTGGTTGAATTATTTTACTGAATTAAATTACAAACATCTAACGGCAGAGCTGTTCCCGATCACAAAAATGGTTATTAAAACTTTGAGAAATAGTAGACCTGTCAACCCCTGATGACCTATGACCGCCGGTCACTCCGCTTTAAAAGTTAGATCTGATTCGTGACGTCACTGATGGTGACTTAAACTCAATAATTAGAATACTCTTGATGTTGTACCCAGTACTATTATACAATACAATTTTAATGCAAAATGAATAAAGGCTAATTTTCTCTAAATTACTGAATACTATAGGATGATTCATTATACGCAGCTATGAACAAAGCGTCGGTTATTTCCACCGCGAATTTCCCTGGGGGTCAGGTCACCATGCGGCTCAGCTTCCCATTCTCTTTTGTCGATAAACCACTCTGGATAATTCTTACAACAGCCTAGTTTGTTACAATATGACGTAATTTCAAACTGCGAATACTGGCAGAAAGCCCGAATTTGGCTCCAAAATATGGCTCAAGCGTCGAATTTGGGATGTTTAGGATATTTTGAAAACTGCAGGGGGGAATTGGGCTATATGTGACAAATAGCTGCTTTCAGTAATTGGCATATTTTCGGAATAAAATGTCGTAATTTCAAACTGCAAATATGTGCAGAGAGCCAGAACTTGGCTATAAACTATGGCTCAAGGGTCGAATTTGGGATGCTTGGGATATTTTGAAAACTGCAGGGAGGGTTTGGGCAAAATGTGATCCATCGCTGCTCTCAGTAATTGGCATATTTTCGGTATAAAAAATCGTAATTTAAAACTGCGAATACGTGCAGAGAACCAGAATTTGGCTCCAAAATATAGCTCAATGGTCGAATTTGGGATGTTTGGGATATTTTGAAAACTACTGGGAGGGTTTCGGCAAAATGTGATCAATCGCTGCTCTCAGTAATTGGCATATTTTCGGTGTAAAATGTCGTAATTTCATACTGTGAATACGTGCAGAGAGCCAGAATTGTGCTCCAAACTATGGCTAAAGCGTTGAATTTGGGATGTTTGGGATATTTTGAAATCTGCAGGGAGGGTTTGGGCAAAATGTGATCCATCGCCGCTTTCAGTAATTGGCATATTTTCGGTATAAAAAGTCGTAACTTCAAAATGCGAATACGTGCAAAGAGCCAGATTTTGGCTCCAAAATACGGCTCAAGCGTTGAATTTTGGATGTTTGGGATATTTTGAAAACTGCAGGGAGGGTTTGAGCAAAATGTGATCCATCGCCGCTTTCAGTAATTGGCATATTTCCGGTATAAAAAGTCGTAATTTCATACTACTAACACGTGCAGAGAGCCAGAATTTGGCACCAAAATATGGCTCAAGCGTCGAATTTGGGATGTTTGGGATATTTTGAAAACTGCAAAGGGGGGGGGGGTTTAAAATGTCACCCATCGCCGCTCACATTAATTGGCATATTTTCGGTATAAAAAGTCGTTATATCACACTACGAATACGTGCGGAGAGCCAGAATTTAGCTCCAAAATATGGCTCAAAAGGGTCGAATTTGGGATGTTTGCTCAGTAATTGGGATATTTTCGGTATAAAATGACGTAATTTCAAACTGCGAATACGTGCAGAAAGTCCGAATTTGGCTTTAAGATATGGCTCAAGCGTCGAATTTGGGATGTTTAGGATATTTTGAAAAGTGGAGGGGGGTTTTGGCAAAATGTGACCGTTTTTCGCTTTCAGTAATTGGCAAATTTTTTTAATAAAATGTCGTAATTTCAAACTGCGAATATGTGGAGAGAGAAAGAATTTGGCTCCAAACTATGGCTCAAGGGTCGAATTTGGGATGCTTGGGATATTTTGAAAACTGCAGGGAGGGTTTGGGCAAAATGTGATCCATGGTTGCTCTCAGTAATTGGCATATTTTCGGTATAAAAAGTCGTAATTTCAAACAGCGAATACGTGCAAAGAGCCAGAATTTGGCCCCAAAATATGGCTCAAGCGTCGAATATGGGACGTTTGGCATATTTTGAAAACTGCAGGGGGGTTCGGTCAAAATGTGACCCCATATTTTCAGTAGAAAAAGTCGTAATTTCAGACTGCGAATACATACAGAGAGCAAGAATTTGGCTCCAAAATATTGCTATAGGGTCGAATTTGGTATGTTTGGGATATTTTGAAAACTGCAGGGAGGGTTTGGGCAAAATGTGATCCATCGCTGCTCTCAGTAATTATCATATTTTCGGTATAAAATGTCGTAATTTCAAACTGCGAATATGTGCAGAGAGCAAGAATTTCGCTCCAAAATATGGCTCAAGGCTCGAATGTGGGATGTTTGGGATATTTTGAAAACGGCAGGGAGGGTTTGGGCAAAATGTGATCCATCGCTGCTCTCAGTAATTGGCATATTTTCAGTATAAAAAATCGTAATTTCAAACTGGGAATATTTGCAGAGAGCCAGAATTTGGCTCCAAAATATGTCTCAAGCGTCGAATTTGGGATGTTTGTGATATTTTGAAAAACTACAAAGATGGTTTTGGCAAAATGTGATCCATCGCCGATTTCAGTAATAGGCATATTTTCGGTATAAAAAGTCATAATTTCAAACTGCTTATACATGCAGAAAGTAAAAATTTGGCTTCACAATATGACTCAAAGGTCGAATTTGGGATGTTTGGGATATATTGAAAACTGCAAGGAGGGTTTGGGCAAAATATAACCTATCGCCGCTCTCAGTAATTTACATATTTTCAGTATAAAAAGTCGTAATTTCAAACTGGGAATATGTACAGAGAGCCAGAGTTTGGCTCCGAAATATGGCTCAAGGGTCGAATTTGGGATGTTTGGATTTTTTTAAAAGCTGCAGGTAGGGTTTGAGCAAAATGTGACCCATCGCCGCTCTCAGTAATTGGAATATTTTCGGTATAAAATGACGTAATTTCAAACTGCGAATGTTTGCAAAGAACCAGAATTTGGCTCCAAAATATGGCTCAAGCGTCAAATTTTGGATGTTTGGGAAATTTTGAAAACTGCAGGGGGGGTTTTGGCAAAATGTGACCCATCGCTGCTTTCAGAAATTGGCATATTTTCGGTATAAAAATTCGTAATTTCAAACTGCGAATACGTGCAGAGAGCCAAAATCTGGCTCCAAAATATGGCTCAAGCAACGAATTTCGGATGTTTGGGATATTCTGAAAACTGCAGGGAAGGTTTGGGCAGAATCGGATCCATCGCCACTTTTATTAATTGGCATTTTTTCGATATAAAACGTTGAAATTTCAAATTGCGAATACGTACAGAGAGCCAAAATTTGGCTCCAAAATATGGCTCCATGGTAGAATTTGGGATGTTTGGGATATTTTGAAAACTGCAAGGGAGTTTGGGCAAAATGTGACCCATCGCCGCTCTCAGTAATTGGCATATTTTCGGTGTAAAAAGTCGTAATTTCGAACTGCAAATACGTGCAGAAAACCCGAATTTGGCTCCATATATTTCTCAAGCGTCGAATTCGGGATGTTAGGGATATTTTGAAAAATGCAAGGAGGGTTTGGGCAGAATGTGAGCCATGGCTGCTCTCAGTAATTGGCATATTTTCGGTATATAAAATCGTAATTTCAAACTGCGAATACGTGCAGAGAGTCACAATTTGGCTCCAAAATACGGCTCAAGGGTCGAATTTGGGATGTTTGGGATATTTTGAAAACTGCAGGGGAAGGTTTGAGCAAAATGTTATCCATCGCAGCTGTCAGTAATTGGCATATTTTCGGTATAAAAAGTCGTAATTTCGAACTGCAAATACCTGCAGAGAGGAAGAATTTGGCTCCAAAATATGGCTCAAGGGACGAATTTTGGATGTTTGGGATATTTTGAAAACTGCAGGGAGGGTTTGGGCAAAATGTGATCGATCGCTGCTATCAGTAATTGGCATATTTTCGGTATAAAAAGCCGTAATTTCAAACTGGGAAAATAAACAGAGAGCCAGAATTTGGCTCCAAAATATGGCTCTAGGGTCGAATTTGGGATGTTTGTGATATTTTGAAAACTGCAGAGATGGTTTGGGCAAAATGAGACCCATCGCCGCTTTCTGTAATTGGTATATTTTCGGAATAAAATTCGTAATTTCAAGCTGCGAATACATGCAGAAACTTAGAATTTCGCTCCAAAATATAGCTCAGTGGTCGAATTTGGGATGTTTGGAGGATTTTGAAAACTGCAGGGGGTTTTGGGCAAAATGTGACCCATCGCCGCTCTCAGACATTGGCATATTTTCGGTATAAAAATTTGTAATTTCAAATGGCGAATACGTGCAGAGAGCAAGAATTTGCCTCCAAAGTATGGGTCAATCATCAAATTTGGGATGTTTTGGATATTTTGAAAACTGCAGAGAGGATTTGGGCAAAATGGGATCCATTCCGCTTTCAGTAATTGGCATTTTTTCGGTATAAATAGTCGTAATTTCAAACTGCAAATACGTGCAGAAAACCCGAATTTGGCTCCAAATAAGGCTCAAGCGTCGAATTCGGGATGTTTGGGATATTTTGAAAACTGCTGGGAGGGTTTGGGCAAAATGTGATCCATCGCCGCTTTCAGTAATATGCATATTTTCAGTATATAAAGTCGTTCATTCAAACTGCGAATATGTGCAGAGAGCCACAATTTGGCTCCAAAATATGGCTCATGGGTCGAATTTGGGATGTTTGTGATAATTTGAAAACTGCAGAGATGGTTTGGGCAAAATGTGATCCATCGCTGGTTTCTGTAATTGGCATATTTTCGGTATAAAAAGTCGTAATTTAAAACTGCGAATACATGCAGAGAGCCAGAATTTGGCTCCAAAATATAGCTCAATGGTCGAATTTGGGATGTTTGGGATATTTTGAAAACTACTGGGAGGGTTTCGGCAAAATGTGATCAATCGCTGCTCTCAGTAATTGGCATATTTTCGGTGTAAAATGTCGTAGTTTCATACTGTGAATACGTGCAGAGAGCCAGAATTGTGCTCCAAACTATGGCTCAAGCGTTGAATTTGGGATGTTTGGGATATTTTGAAAACTGCAGGGAGGGTTTGGGCAAAATGTGATCCATCGCCGCTTTCAGTAATTGGCATATTTCCGGTATAAAAAGTCGTAATTTCAAACTACTAACACGTGCAGAGAGCCAGAATTTGGCACCAAAATATGGCTCAAGCGTCGAATTTGGGATGTTTGGGATCTTTTGAAAACTGCAAAGGGGGGGGGGGGGGGGTGTAAAATGTCACCCATCGCCGCTCACATTAATTGGCATATTTTCGGTATAAAAAGTCGTTATATCACACTGCGAATACGTGTGGAGAGCCAGAATTTAGCTCCAAAATATGGCTCAAGGGTCGAATTTGGGATGTTTGCTCAGTAATTGGGATATTTTCGGTATAAAATGACGTAATTTCAAACTGCGAATACGTGCAGAAAATCCGAATTTGGCTTTAAGATATGGCTCAAGCGTCGAATTTGGGATGTTTAGGATATTTTGAAAACTGGAGGGGGGGGTTTTGGAAAATGTGACCGTTTTTCGCTTTCAGTAATTGGCAAATTTTTTGAATAAAATGTCGTAATTTCAAACTGCGAATATGTGGAGAGAGAAAGAATTTGGCTCCAAACTATGGCTCAAGGGTCGAATTTGGGATGCTTGGGATATTTTGAAAACTGCAGGGAGGGTTTGGGCAAAATATAACCTATCGCCGCTCTCAGTAATTGACATATTTTCAGTATAAAAAGTCGTAATTTCAAACTGGGAATATGTACAGAGAGCCAGAGTTTGGCTCCAAAATATGGCTCAAGGGTCGAATTTGGGATGTTTTGATTTTTTTAAAAACTGCAGGTAGGGTTTGAGCAAAATGTGACCCATCGCCGCTCTCAGTAATTGGAATATTTTCGGTATAAAATGACGTAATTTCAAACTGCTAATATTTGCAAAGAACCAGAATTTGGCTCCAAAATATGGCTCAAGCGTCAAATTTTGGATGTTTGGGAAATTTTGAAAACTGCAGGGGGGGTTTTGGCAAAATGTGACCCATCGCTGCTTTCAGAAATTGGCATATTTTCGGTATAAAAAATCGTAATTTCAAACTGCGAATATGTGCAGAGAGCCAAAATTTGGCTCCAAAATATGGCTCAAGCAACGAATTTCGGATGTTTGGGATATTTTGAAAAACTACAGAGATGGTTTGGGCATATTGTGATCCATCGCCACTGTCAGTAATTGGCATACCTTCAATATAAAAAGTCATAATTTCACACTGCGAATACATGCAGAAAGTCAAAATTTGGCTTTAAAATATGGCTCAAGGGTCGAATTATGGATGTTTGGGATATTTTGAAAACTGCAGGGAGGGTTTGGGCAAAATGTCATTCATCGCCGATCTCAGTAATTGGCATATTTTCGGTAAAAAAATTCGTAATTTCAAATTGCGAATACGTACAGAGAGCCAAAATTTGGCTCCAAAATATGGCTCCATGGTCGAATTTGGGATGTTTGGGATATTTTGAAAACTGCAAGGGAGTTTGGGCAAAATGTGACCCATCGCCGCTCTCAGTAATTGGCATATTTTCGGTATAAAAAGTCGTAATTTCAAACTGCAAATACGTGCAGAAAACCCGAAATTGGCTCCTTATATTTCTCAAGCGTCGAATTCGGGATGTTAGGGATATTTTGAAAAATGCAAGGAGGGTTTGGGCAGAATGTGAGCCATGGCTGCTCTCAGTAATTGGCATATTTTCGGTATATAAAATCGTAATTTCAAACTGCGAATACGTGCAGAGAGTCACAATTTGGCTCCAAAATACGGCTCAAGGGTCGAATTTGGGATGTTTGGGATATTTTGAAAACTGCAGGGGAAGGTTTGGGCAAAATGTTATCCATCGCAGCTGTCAGTAATTGGCATATTTTCGGTATAAAAAGTCGTAATTTCGAACTGCGAATACCTGCAGAGAGGAAGAATTTGGCTCCAAAATATGGCTCAAGGGACGAATTTGGGATGTTTGGGATATTTTGAAAACTGCAGGGAGGATTTGGGCAAAATGTGATCGATCGCTGCTATCAGTAATTGGCATATTTTCGGTATAAAAAGTCGTAATTTCAAACTGGGAATACATGCAGAGAGCGAGAATTTCGCTCCAAAATATAGCTCAGTGGTCGAATTTGGGATGTTTGGAGGATTTTGAAAACTGCAGGGGGTTTTGGGCAAAATGTGACCCATCGCCGCTCTCAGACATTGGCATATTTTCGGTATAAAAATTTGTAATTTCAAATGGCGAATACGTGCAGAGAGCTAGAATTTGCCTCCAAAGTATGGGTCAATCATCAAATTTGGGATGTTTTGGATATTTTGAAAACTGCAGAGAGGATTTGGGCAAAATGGGATCCATTCCGCTTTCAGTAATTGGCATTTTTTCGGTATAAATAGTCGTAATTTCAAACTGCAAATACGTGCAGAAAACCCGAATTTGGCTCCAAATAAGGCTCAAGCGTCGAATTCGGGATGTTTGGGATATTTTGAAAACTGCTGGGAGGGTTTGGGCAAAATGTGATCCATCGCCGCTTTCAGTAATATGCATATTTTCAGTATATAAAGTCGTTCATTCAAACTGCGAATATGTGCAGAGAGCCACAATTTGGCTCCAAAATATGGCTCATGGGTCGAATTTGGGATGTTTGTGATAATTTGAAAACTGCAGAGATGGTTTGGGCAAAATGTGATCCATCGCTGGTTTCTGTAATTGGCATATTTTCGGTATAAAAAGTCGTAATTTAAAACTGCGAATACATGCAGAGAGCCAGAATTTGGCTCCAAAATATAGCTCAATGGTCGAATTTGGGATGTTTGGGATATTTTGAAAACTACTGGGAGGGTTTCGGCAAAATGTGATCAATCGCTGCTCTCAGTAATTGGCATATTTTCGGTGTAAAATGTCGTAGTTTCATACTATGAATACGTGCAGAGAGCCAGAATTGTGCTCCAAACTATGGCTCAAGCGTTGAATTTGGGATGTTTGGGATATTTTGAAAACTGCAGGGAGGGTTTGGGCAAAATGTGATCCATCGCCGCTTTCAGTAATTGGCATATTTTCGGTATAAAAAGTCGTAACTTCAAAATGCGAATACGTGCAAAGAGCCAGATTTTGGCTCCAAAATATGGCTCAAGCGTTGAATTTTGGATGTTTGGGATATTTTGAAAACTGCAGGGAGGGTTTGGGCAAAATGTGATCCATCGCCGCTTTCAGTAATTGGCATATTTCCGGTATAAAAAGTCGTAATTTCAAACTACTAACACGTGCAGAGAGCCAGAATTTGGCACCAAAATATGGCTCAAGCGTCGAATTTGGGATGTTTGGGATCTTTTGAAAACTGCAAAGGGGGGGGGGGGTGTAAAATGTCACCCATCGCCGCTCACATTAATTGGCATATTTTCGGTATAAAAAGTCGTTTCTCGCCGGCGCCTGGGATCAAACCCAGGACCACAGGATCACAAGTCCAGTGTGCTGTCCGCTCGGCCGACCGGCTCCCTAAAGGAAACTAAAGGACTAAAGGATTCCCTGTTGGTCATAGCAACAAGGAAATTACTGTTAGAGTTGAATGGTGATGGAGAGTCGGCAAGTCAAACTGTAGGTCCTGCACAGTGCAAGTGGTGCGTTTGAGTGGGCAGTATAAAAAGTCGTAATTTCAAACTGGGAATATGTACAGAGAGCCAGAGTTTGGCTCCAAAATATGGCTCAAGGGTCGAATTTGGGATGTTTTGATTTTTTTAAAAACTGCAGGTAGGGTTTGAGCAAAATGTGACCCATCGCCGCTCTCAGTAATTGGAATATTTTCGGTATAAAATGACGTAATTTCAAACTGCTAATATTTGCAAAGAACCAGAATTTGGCTCCAAAATATGGCTCAAGCGTCAAATTTTGGATGTTTGGGAAATTTTGAAAACTGCAGGGGGGGTTTTGGCAAAATGTGACCCATCGCTGCTTTCAGAAATTGGCATATTTTCGGTATAAAAAATCGTAATTTCAAACTGCGAATATGTGCAGAGAGCCAAAATTTGGCTCCAAAATATGGCTCAAGCAACGAATTTCGGATGTTTGGGATATTTTGAAAAACTACAGAGATGGTTTGGGCATATTGTGATCCATCGCCACTGTCAGTAATTGGCATACCTTCAATATAAAAAGTCATAATTTCACACTGCGAATACATGCAGAAAGTCAAAATTTGGCTTTAAAATATGGCTCAAGGGTCGAATTATGGATGTTTGGGATATTTTGAAAACTGCAGGGAGGGTTTGGGCAAAATGTCATTCATCGCCGATCTCAGTAATTGGCATATTTTCGGTAAAAAAATTCGTAATTTCAAATTGCGAATACGTACAGAGAGCCAAAATTTGGCTCCAAAATATGGCTCCATGGTCGAATTTGGGATGTTTGGGATATTTTGAAAACTGCAAGGGAGTTTGGGCAAAATGTGACCCATCGCCGCTCTCAGTAATTGGCATATTTTCGGTATAAAAAGTCGTAATTTCAAACTGCAAATACGTGCAGAAAACCCGAAATTGGCTCCTTATATTTCTCAAGCGTCGAATTCGGGATGTTAGGGATATTTTGAAAAATGCAAGGAGGGTTTGGGCAGAATGTGAGCCATGGCTGCTCTCAGTAATTGGCATATTTTCGGTATATAAAATCGTAATTTCAAACTGCGAATACGTGCAGAGAGTCACAATTTGGCTCCAAAATACGGCTCAAGGGTCGAATTTGGGATGTTTGGGATATTTTGAAAACTGCAGGGGAAGGTTTGGGCAAAATGTTATCCATCGCAGCTGTCAGTAATTGGCATATTTTCGGTATAAAAAGTCGTAATTTCGAACTGCGAATACCTGCAGAGAGGAAGAATTTGGCTCCAAAATATGGCTCAAGGGACGAATTTGGGATGTTTGGGATATTTTGAAAACTGCAGGGAGGATTTGGGCAAAATGTGATCGATCGCTGCTATCAGTAATTGGCATATTTTCGGTATAAAAAGTCGTAATTTCAAACTGGGAATACATGCAGAGAGCGAGAATTTCGCTCCAAAATATAGCTCAGTGGTCGAATTTGGGATGTTTGGAGGATTTTGAAAACTGCAGGGGGTTTTGGGCAAAATGTGACCCATCGCCGCTCTCAGACATTGGCATATTTTCGGTATAAAAATTTGTAATTTCAAATGGCGAATACGTGCAGAGAGCTAGAATTTGCCTCCAAAGTATGGGTCAATCATCAAATTTGGGATGTTTTGGATATTTTGAAAACTGCAGAGAGGATTTGGGCAAAATGGGATCCATTCCGCTTTCAGTAATTGGCATTTTTTCGGTATAAATAGTCGTAATTTCAAACTGCAAATACGTGCAGAAAACCCGAATTTGGCTCCAAATAAGGCTCAAGCGTCGAATTCGGGATGTTTGGGATATTTTGAAAACTGCTGGGAGGGTTTGGGCAAAATGTGATCCATCGCCGCTTTCAGTAATATGCATATTTTCAGTATATAAAGTCGTTCATTCAAACTGCGAATATGTGCAGAGAGCCACAATTTGGCTCCAAAATATGGCTCATGGGTCGAATTTGGGATGTTTGTGATAATTTGAAAACTGCAGAGATGGTTTGGGCAAAATGTGATCCATCGCTGGTTTCTGTAATTGGCATATTTTCGGTATAAAAAGTCGTAATTTAAAACTGCGAATACATGCAGAGAGCCAGAATTTGGCTCCAAAATATAGCTCAATGGTCGAATTTGGGATGTTTGGGATATTTTGAAAACTACTGGGAGGGTTTCGGCAAAATGTGATCAATCGCTGCTCTCAGTAATTGGCATATTTTCGGTGTAAAATGTCGTAGTTTCATACTATGAATACGTGCAGAGAGCCAGAATTGTGCTCCAAACTATGGCTCAAGCGTTGAATTTGGGATGTTTGGGATATTTTGAAAACTGCAGGGAGGGTTTGGGCAAAATGTGATCCATCGCCGCTTTCAGTAATTGGCATATTTTCGGTATAAAAAGTCGTAACTTCAAAATGCGAATACGTGCAAAGAGCCAGATTTTGGCTCCAAAATATGGCTCAAGCGTTGAATTTTGGATGTTTGGGATATTTTGAAAACTGCAGGGAGGGTTTGGGCAAAATGTGATCCATCGCCGCTTTCAGTAATTGGCATATTTCCGGTATAAAAAGTCGTAATTTCAAACTACTAACACGTGCAGAGAGCCAGAATTTGGCACCAAAATATGGCTCAAGCGTCGAATTTGGGATGTTTGGGATCTTTTGAAAACTGCAAAGGGGGGGGGGGGGTGTAAAATGTCACCCATCGCCGCTCACATTAATTGGCATATTTTCGGTATAAAAAGTCGTTATATCACACTGCGAATACGTGCGGAGAGCCAGAATTTAGCTCCAAAATATGGCTCAAGGGTCGAATTTGGGATGTTTGCTCAGTAATTGGGATATTTTCGGTATAAAATGACGTAATTTCAAACTGCGAATACGTGCAGAAAGTCCGAATTTGGCTTTAAGATATGGCTCAAGCGTCGAATTTGGGATGTTTAGGATATTTTGAAAACTGGAGGGGGGGTTTTGGCAAAATGTGACCGTTTTTCGCATTCAGTAATTGGCAAATTTTTTGAATAAAATGTCGTAATTTCAAACTGCGAATATGTGGAGAGAGAAAGAATTTGGCTCCAAACTATGGCTCAAGGGTCGAATTTGGGATGCTTGGGATATTTTGAAAACTGCAGGGAGGGTTTGGGCAAAATATAACCTATCGCCGCTCTCAGTAATTGACATATTTTCAGTATAAAAAGTCGTAATTTCAAACTGGGAATATGTACAGAGAGCCAGAGTTTGGCTCCAAAATATGGCTCAAGGGTCGAATTTGGGATGTTTTGATTTTTTTAAAAACTGCAGGTAGGGTTTGAGCAAAATGTGACCCATCGCCGCTCTCAGTAATTGGAATATTTTCGGTATAAAATGACGTAATTTCAAACTGCTAATATTTGCAAAGAACCAGAATTTGGCTCCAAAATATGGCTCAAGCGTCAAATTTTGGATGTTTGGGAAATTTTGAAAACTGCAGGGGGGGTTTTGGCAAAATGTGACCCATCGCTGCTTTCAGAAATTGGCATATTTTCGGTATAAAAAATCGTAATTTCAAACTGCGAATATGTGCAGAGAGCCAAAATTTGGCTCCAAAATATGGCTCAAGCAACGAATTTCGGATGTTTGGGATATTTTGAAAAACTACAGAGATGGTTTGGGCATATTGTGATCCATCGCCACTGTCAGTAATTGGCATACCTTCAATATAAAAAGTCATAATTTCACACTGCGAATACATGCAGAAAGTCAAAATTTGGCTTTAAAATATGGCTCAAGGGTCGAATTATGGATGTTTGGGATATTTTGAAAACTGCAGGGAGGGTTTGGGCAAAATGTCATTCATCGCCGATCTCAGTAATTGGCATATTTTCGGTAAAAAAATTCGTAATTTCAAATTGCGAATACGTACAGAGAGCCAAAATTTGGCTCCAAAATATGGCTCCATGGTCGAATTTGGGATGTTTGGGATATTTTGAAAACTGCAAGGGAGTTTGGGCAAAATGTGACCCATCGCCGCTCTCAGTAATTGGCATATTTTCGGTATAAAAAGTCGTAATTTCAAACTGCAAATACGTGCAGAAAACCCGAAATTGGCTCCTTATATTTCTCAAGCGTCGAATTCGGGATGTTAGGGATATTTTGAAAAATGCAAGGAGGGTTTGGGCAGAATGTGAGCCATGGCTGCTCTCAGTAATTGGCATATTTTCGGTATATAAAATCGTAATTTCAAACTGCGAATACGTGCAGAGAGTCACAATTTGGCTCCAAAATACGGCTCAAGGGTCGAATTTGGGATGTTTGGGATATTTTGAAAACTGCAGGGGAAGGTTTGGGCAAAATGTTATCCATCGCAGCTGTCAGTAATTGGCATATTTTCGGTATAAAAAGTCGTAATTTCGAACTGCGAATACCTGCAGAGAGGAAGAATTTGGCTCCAAAATATGGCTCAAGGGACGAATTTGGGATGTTTGGGATATTTTGAAAACTGCAGGGAGGATTTGGGCAAAATGTGATCGATCGCTGCTATCAGTAATTGGCATATTTTCGGTATAAAAAGTCGTAATTTCAAACTGGGAATACATGCAGAGAGCGAGAATTTCGCTCCAAAATATAGCTCAGTGGTCGAATTTGGGATGTTTGGAGGATTTTGAAAACTGCAGGGGGTTTTGGGCAAAATGTGACCCATCGCCGCTCTCAGACATTGGCATATTTTCGGTATAAAAATTTGTAATTTCAAATGGCGAATACGTGCAGAGAGCTAGAATTTGCCTCCAAAGTATGGGTCAATCATCAAATTTGGGATGTTTTGGATATTTTGAAAACTGCAGAGAGGATTTGGGCAAAATGGGATCCATTCCGCTTTCAGTAATTGGCATTTTTTCGGTATAAATAGTCGTAATTTCAAACTGCAAATACGTGCAGAAAACCCGAATTTGGCTCCAAATAAGGCTCAAGCGTCGAATTCGGGATGTTTGGGATATTTTGAAAACTGCTGGGAGGGTTTGGGCAAAATGTGATCCATCGCCGCTTTCAGTAATATGCATATTTTCAGTATATAAAGTCGTTCATTCAAACTGCGAATATGTGCAGAGAGCCACAATTTGGCTCCAAAATATGGCTCATGGGTCGAATTTGGGATGTTTGTGATATTTTGAAAACTGCAGAGATGGTTTCGGCAAAATGTGATCCATCGCTGGTTTCTGTAATTGGCATATTTTCGGTATAAAAAGTCGTAATTTAAAACTGCGAATACATGCAGAGAGCCAGAATTTGTCTCCAAAATATAGCTCAATGGTCGAACTTGGGATGTTTGGGATATTTTGAAAACTGCAGAGGGGTTTGGGCAAAATGTGACCCATCGCCGCTCTCAGACATTGGCATATTTTCGGTAAAAAAAGTCGTAATTTCAAAGGGCGAATACATGCAGAGAGCTTGAATTTGCCTCCAAAATATTGGTCAATCATCAAATTTTGGATGTTTTGGATATTTTGAAAACTGCAGAGAGGGTTTGGGCAAAATGGGATCCATTCCGCTTTCAGTAATTGGCATTTTTTCGGTATAAAAAGTCGTAATTTCAAACTGAAAATACGTGCAGAAAACCCAAATTTGGCTTCAAATATGGCTCAAGCGTCGAATTCGGGATGTTTGGGATATTTTGAAAACTGCAGGGAGGGTTTGGGCAAAATGTGATCCATCGCCGCTTTCAGTAATATGCATATTTTCTGTATAAAAATTCTTAATATCAAACTGCGAATACGTGCAGAAAGCCAGAATTTGGCTTAAAAATATGGCTCAAGGGTCGAATTTGGGATGTTTGGGATATTTTCCAAACTGCAGGGAGGGTTTAGGCAAAATGTGATCCATCGTTGCTTTCAGTAATTGGCATATTTTCGGTATAAAAAGTCGTAATTTCAAACTGCGAATACGTGCAGAAAGCCAAAATTTGGCTTCAAAATATGGCACAGGGTCGAATTTGGGATGTTTGGGATATTTGAAAAACTGCAGGGAGGGTTTGGGCAAAATGTCATCCATCGCCGCTCCCAGTAATTGGCATATTTTCGGTATAAAAAGTCGTAATTTCAAACTGCGAATACGTGCAGAGAGCAAGAATTTGGCTCCAAAATATGGCTTGAGCTTCGATTTTGGGATGTTTTTGATATTTTGAAAAACTACAGAGATGGTTTGGGCAAAATGTGATCCATCGCCGCTTTCAGTAATTGGCATATTTTCGGTATAAAAATTCATAATTTCAATCTGTGAATACATGCAGAAAGTCAAAATTTGGCTTCAAAATATGGCTCAAGGGTCGAATTTGGGATCTTTGGGATATTTTGAAAACTGCAGGGAGGATTTGGGCAAAATGTCATCCATCGCCGCTCTCAGTAATTGGCATATTTTCGGTAAAAAAAATCGTAATTTCAAACTGCGAATACGTGCAGAGAGCCAGAGTTTGGCTCTAAAATATGGCTCAACGCTCGAATTCGGGATGTTTGGGATATTTTGAAAACTGCAGGGGGGGTTTGGGCAAAATGTGACCCATCGCCGCTCTCAGTAATTGGCATATTTTCGGTATAAAAAGTCGTAATTTCAAACTTCAAATACGTGCAGAAAACTCGAATTTGTCTCCATATATTTCTCAAGCGTCAAATTCGGGATGATTGGGATATTTTGAAAACTGCGGGGAGGGTTTGGGCAAAATGTGAGCTATAGCTGCTGTCAGTAATTGGCATATTTTCGGTATAAAAAATCGTAATTTTGAACTGCGAATACGTGCAGAGAGCCAAAATTTGGCTCCACAATATGGCTCAAGGTTCGAATTTGGGATGTTTGGGATATTTTAAAAACTGCTGGGAGGGTTTGGTGCAAAATGTGATCCATCGTCGCTCTCAGTAATATGCATATTTTTTGTATAAAAATTCATAATATCAAACTGCGAATACGTGCAGAAAGCCAGAATTTGGCTCCAAAATATGGCTCAAGGGTCGAATTTTGGATGTTTGGGATATTTTGCAAACTGCAGGGGGGTTTGGGCAAAATGTGACAGATCGCTGCTTTCAGTAATTGGCATATTTTCAGTATATAAAGTCGTAATTTCAAACAGCGAATACGTGCAGAGAGCCACAATTTGGCTCCAAAATATGGCTCAAGGGTCGAATTTAGGATGTTTGGGATATTTTGAAAATTGCAGGGAGGGTTTAGACTAAATGTGATCCATCGTTGCTTTCAGTAATCGGCATATTTTCGGTATAAAAAATCGTAATTTCAAACTGCGAATACGTGCAGAGAGCCAGAATTTGGCTCCAAAATATGGCTCAAGGTTCGAATTTGGGATGTTTGTGATATTTTGAGAACTGCAGAGATGGTTTGAGCAAAATGTGATCCATCGCCACTTTCTGTTATTGGCATATTTTCGGTATAAAATTCGTAATTTCAAACTGCGAATACATGCAGAGAGCCAGAATTTGGCTCCAAAATATAGCTCAATGGTCGAATTTGGGATGTTTGGGATATTTTGAAAACTGCAGGGGGGTTTGGGCAAAATGTGACCCATCGCCGCTCTCAGACATTGGCATATTTTCGGTATAAAATTCGTTATTTCAAACGGCGAATACGTGCAGAGAGCTAGAATTTGCCTCCAAAATATGGGTCAATCATCAAATTTGGGATGTTTTGGATATTTTGAAAACTGCAGAGAAGGTTTGGGCCAAATGGGATCCATTCGGCTTTCAGTAATTGGCATTTTTTCGGTATAAAAATTCGTAATTTCAAACTGCAAATACGGGCAGAAAACCTGAATTTGGCTCCAAATATGGCTCAAGCGTCGAATTCGGGATGTTTGGGATATTTTGAAAACTGCTGGGAGGGTTTGGGCAAAATGTGATCAATCGCCGCTTTCAGTAATATGCATATTTTCAGTATATAAAGTCGAAATTTCAAACTGCGAATACGTGCAGAGAGCCAGAATTTGGCTCCAAAATATGGCTCAAGCTTCGCATTTAAGATATTTGGAATATTTTGAAAATTGCAGGGAGGGTTTAGGCAGAATGTGATCCATCGCCGCTTTCAATAATTGGCATATTTTCGGTATAAAAAGTCGAAAGTTCAAACTGCGAATACATGCAGAGAGCGAAAATTTCGCTTCAAAATATGGCTCAAGGGTCGAATTTGGGATGTTTGGGATATTTTGAAAACTGCAGGGAGGGTTTGGGCAAAATGTCATCAATCGCCGCTCTCAGTAATTGGCATATTTTCGGTATAAAAACTCGTAATTTCAGACTGCGAATACGTACAGAGAACAAGAATTTGGCACCAAAATATGGCTCAAGCGTAGAATTTGCAACGTTTGGGATATTTTGAAAACTGCAGGGGGGTTCGGGCAAAATGTGACCATTCGCCGCTCTCAGTAATTATCATATTTTCAGTATAAAAATTCGTAATTTCAGACTGCGAATACGTACAGAGAACAAGAATTTGGCTCCAAAATATGGCTCAAGGGTCAAAACTGGAATGTTTAGGATATTTTGAAAACTGCAGGGAGGGTTTGGGTAAAATGTGATCCATCGCAGCTCTCAGTAATTGGCATATTTTCGGTATAAAATATCGTAATTTCAAACTGCGAAAATGTGCAGAGAGCAAGAATTTCGCTCAAAAATATGGCTCTATGGTTGAATTTGGGATGTTTGGGATATTTTAAAAACTTCAGGGAGGGGTTGGGCAAAATGTGATCCATTGCTGCTCTCAGTAATTGGCATATTTTCAGTACAAAATTCGTAATTTCAAACTGCGAATACATGCAGAAAGTCAAAATTTGGCTACAAAATATGGCTCAAGGGTCGAATTTGGGATATTTGGGATATTTTGAAAACTGCAGGCGGGTTTGGTCAAAATTTGACCCATCGCCGCTCTCAGTAATTGGCATATTTTCGGTATAAAAAGTCGTAATTTCAAACGGCGAATACGTCCAGAGAGGTCGAATTTGCCTCCAAAATATGGGTCAGTCATCAAATTTGGGATTTTGGATGTTTTGAAAACTGTAGAGAGGGTTTGGGCAAAATGGCATCCATCGCCGCTTTTAGTAATTGGCATTTTTTCGGTATAAAAAGTCGTAATTTCAAACTGCAAATACGTGCAGAAAGCCCGAATTTGGTTTCAAATATGGCTCAAGCGTCGAATTCGGGATGTTTGGGATATTTTGAAAACTGCAGGGAGGGTTTGGGCAAAATGTGATCTGTCGCTGCTCTCAGTAATTGGCATATTTTCGGTATAAAAAGTCGTAATTTCAAACTGGGAATATTTGCAGAGAACCAGAATTTGGCTCCAAAATATGGCTCAAGTGTCGAATTTGGGATGTTTGGGATATTTTGAAAACTGCAGGGGGGTTTGGACAAAATGTGACCCATCGCCGCTCTCAGTAATTGGCATATTTTCCGAATAAAAAGTCGTAATTTCAAACTGTGAATACGTGCAGTGAGCTCGAATTTGCCTCCAAAATATGGGTCAATCATCAAATTTGGGTTGTTTTGGATATTTTGAAAACTGTAGAGAGGGTTTGGGCAAAATGGGATCCATCCCCGCTTTCAGTAATTGGCATTTTCTCGGTATAAAAAGTCGTAATTTCAAACGGCAAATACGTGTAGAAAGCCCGAATTTGGCTCCAAAATATGGCTCAAGGGTTGAATTTGGGATATTTGAGATATTTTGAAATCTGCAGGGAGGGTTTGGGCAAAATGTGATCCATCGCCGCTTCCTGTAATTCGCATATTTTCGGTTCATATTTTCGACAACATGCCAGTTACTGAAAGTGGCGATGGATCACATTTTGCCAAAACTCTCCCGGCAGTTTTCTGCACGTATTCGCAATTTGAAACTACGAACTTTTATACCGAAAATATACCAATTACTGAGAGCGGCGATGGGTCACATTTTGCCAAACCCCCCCTGCAGTTTTCAAATTATCCCAAAGATCCCAAATTCGACCCCTGAGCCATATTTTGGAGCCAAATTCTGGCTCTCTGCATGTATTCGCAGTTTGAAATTATGACTTTTATACCGAAAATAGGCAAATTACTTAAAGCGTCGATAAATCACATTTTGCCAAAACACTCTTTGCAGTTTTCAAAATATTCCAAACATCCCAAATTCGACCCTTGAGTCATATTTTGGGGCCAAGTTCGGGCTCTCTGCTTGTATTTCGCAGTTTGAAATTACGACTTTTTAAACTGAAAATATGCCAATTACTGAAAGCGGCGATGGATCATATTTTGCCCAAAACCTCCTTGCAGTTTTCAAAATATCCCAAACATCCCAAATTCGATGCTTGAGCCATATTTTGGAGCCAAATTCTTGTTCTCTGTAAGTATTCGCAGTCTGAAATTACGAATTTTTATACCGAAAATATGCCAATTACTGAAAGTGGCGATGGATCACATTTTGCCTAAACCCTCTATGCAGTTTTCAAAATGTCCCAAACATCCCAAATTACACCCTTGAGCCATAGTTTGGAGCCAAATTCTGGCTTTCTGTAAGTATTCGCAGTTTGAAACTACGACTATTTATACCGAAAATATGCCAATTACTGAAAGTAGCGATGGATCATATTTTGCCAAAACTCTCCCCGCAGTTTTCAAAATATCCCAAACATCCCAAATTCGACGCTTGAGTCGTATTTTGGAGCCAAATTCTGGCTCTCTGAACGTATTCGCAGTTTGAAATTACGACTTTTTATACCGAAAATATGCCAATTACTGAGAGCAGCGATGGGTCACATTTTGCCCAAACCCCCCCCCCCCCCTGCAGTTTTCAAATTTTTCCAATGAACCCAAATTCGACCCTTGAATCATATTTTGGAGCCAAGGTCTGGCTCTCTGCACGTATTCGCAGTTTGAAATTACGACTTTTTATACCGAAAATATGCCAATTACTGAAAGCAGCGATGGATCACATTTTGCCCAAACCCTCCCTGCAGTTTTCAAAATATCCCAAACATCCCAAATTCGACGCTTGAGCCATATTTTGGAACCAAATTCTGTTTTTCTGCACGTATTCTCAGTTTGAAACTACGAACTTTTATACCGAAATTATGCCAATTACTGAAAGCGGCGATGGATCACATTTTGCCCAAACCCCCCCCCCTGCAGTTTTCAAATTATCCCAAAGATCAGAAATTCGATCCTTGAGCTATATTTTGGAGCAAAATTCTGACTTTCTGCACGTATTCGCAGTTTGAAATTTCGAATTTTATACCAAAAATTGCCAATTACTGAAAGCGGCGATGGATCCTATTTTGCCTTAACACTCTCCACAGCTTTAAAAATATCCCAAACGTTCCAAATTTGACGCATGACCCATATTTTGGAGCCAAATTCTTACACTCTGTACGAATTCGCTGTCTGAAATTATGACTTTTTATACTGAAAATATGCTAATTACTGAGAGCGACGAAGGGTCATAATTTGCCCGAACCCCTTTGCAGTTTTCAAAATATCCAAACATCTCAAATTCAACCCTTGAGCCATAGTTTGGAGCCAAATTCTGGCTCTCTGCACATATTCGCAGTTTGAAATTACGACATTTTATACCTAAAATATGCCTATTTTTGGAAGCAGCGACGGGTCACATTTTGCCCAAACTCCCCCTGCTGTTTTCAAAATATCCTAATCATCCCAAATTCGACGCTTGAGCCATATTTTGAAGCCAAATTCGGGCTTTCTGCACGTATTCGCAGTTTGAAACTACGTCATTTTATACCGAAAATATGCCAATTACTGAGAGCAGCGATGGGTCACATTTTGCCCAAACCCACCCCCCCCCTGCAGTTTTCAAAATATCACAAACATCCCAAATTCGACTCTAGAGACATATTTTGTAGCCAAATCCTGGCTCTCTGCACGTATTCGCAGTTTGAAACTACGTCATTTTATACCGAAAATATGCCAATTACTGAGAGCAGCGATGGGTCATATTTTGCCCAAACCCCCCCCCCCCCCTGCAGTTTTCAAAATATCCCAAACATCCCAAATTCGACTCTTGAGCCATAGTTTGGAGCCAAATTCTTTTTCTCTGTACGTATTCGCAGTCTGAAATTACGACTTTTATACTGAAAATATGCTAATTACTGAGAGCGGCGAAGGGTCATATATTAACCGAAACCCCCCCCCCCCCCCCTGCAGTTTTCAAAATATCCCAAACGTCCCAAATTCGATACTTGAGCCATATTTTGGAGCAAAATTCTGGCTCTCTGCACGTATTCGCAGTTTGAAATTACGACTTTTTTTACCGAAAATATGCCAATTACTGAAATTGGCGATGGATCACATTTTGCCCAAACACTCCCCGCAGTTTTCAAAATATCCCAAACATCCCAAATTCGACGCTTGAGCCAAATTTTGGAGCCAAATTCTGGCTCTCTGCACGTATTCGCAGTTTGAAACTACGAACTTTTACACCGAAAATATGCCAATTTACTGAGAGCAGCGATGGGTCACATTTTGCCCAAACCCCCCCTGCAGTTTTCAAATTATCCCATAGAATCCAAATTCGACCTTTGAGCCATATTTTGGAGCTTAGGTCTGGTTCAATTCACGTATTCGCAGTTTGAAATTACGACTTTTTATACCGAAAATATGCCAATTACTAAAGTCGGCGATGGATCACATTTTGCCCAAACCCTCCCAGCAGTTTTCAAAATATCCCAAACATACCAAATTCGACCCTTGAGCCATAGTTTGGAGCCAAATTCTGGCTCTCTGCTCATTTTCACAGTTTGAAATTACGACTTTTTATACCGAAAATATGCCTATTACTGAGTGCAGCGATGGGTCACCTTTTGGCCAAATACCCCCTGCAGTTTTCAAAATATCATAAAAATTCCAAATTTGACACTAGAGTCATATTTTGGAGCAAAATTCTGGCTCTAAGCACGTATTCGCAGTTTGAAATTACGAATTTTTATACTGAAAATACGCAAATTACTGAGAGCGGCGATGAATCACATTTTGCCTAAACCCTCCTTGCAGTTTTCAAAATATCCCAAACATGTCAAAACCGACGCTTGAACCAAATTTTGGACCCAAATAATTGCTCTCCGCACGTATTCGCAGTTTGAATTTATGATATTTTTTTACCGAAAATATGCCAAATACAGAGAGCAGCGATGGGTCGCATTTTGCCAAAACCCTCCCTGCAGTTTTCAAAATATCCCAAACATCCCAAATGCGACCTTTGAGCCATATTTTGGAGCCAAATTCTGGTTCTCTGCTTGTATTTCGCAGTTTGAAATTACGACTTTTTATACCGAAAATATGCCAATTACTCAGAGCGGCGATGGATCTCATTTTGCCCAAACCCCCCTGCAGTTTTCATAATATCCCAAACATCCCAAATGCTACGTTTGAGCCATATTTTTAAGCCAAATTCTGGCTCTCTGCACGTATTCGCAGTTTGAAATTACGACTTTTTATACCGAAAATATGCCAATTACTGAAAGCGGCGATTGATCACATTTTGCCTAATACCTCCCTGCAGTTTTTATAATATCCCAAACATCCCAAATGCGACGTTTGAGCCATATTTTGGAGCCAAATTCTGGCTCTCTGCACGTATTCGCAGTTTGAAACTACGAACTTTTATACCGAAATTATGCCAATTACTGAGAGCATCGATGGGTCACAATTTTTCCAAACCCCCCCTGCAGTTTTCAAATTATCCCAAAAATCCCAAATTCGACCATTGAGCTATATTTTGGAGCCAAATTCTGGCTCTCTGCACTTATTCGCAGTTTGAAATTACGACTTTTTATACCGAAAATATGCCAATTACTGAAAGCAGCGACAGGTCACATTTTGCCCAAACTCCCCCTGCAGTTTTCAAAATATCCTAATCATCCCAAATTCGACGCTTGAGCCATATTTTTTAAGCCAAATTCGGGCTTTCTGCACGTATTCGCAGTTTGAAATTACGTCATTTTATACCGAAAATATGCCAATTACTGAGAGCAGCGATGGGTCACATTTTGCCCAAACTCCCCCTGCAGTTTTCAAAATATCACAAACATCCGAAATTCAACGCTAGAGCCATATTTTGGAGCCAAATTCTGGCTCTCAGCATGTATTCGCAGTTTGAAATTACGACTTTTTATACCGAAAATACGCAAATTACTTAAAGCGGCGATAAATCAACCCGTTCTAGCAAGTTTAATAAGTCAATATTGACTTATTAGTAGCGTGCATAGGTGACATACTAAACATAATAGTTTCCCTTGAAAAGCTTCATAGAAAACACCGACCTTACCTAACCTACTTAGTATGTTAAAATAAGCATCTTATAGCTTCGTAATTACAATTGTTACTTAACCTATTATAGGTATAGGTTAGGTATTAATTGTAATTACGAAGCAATAAGATGCTTATCTTAACATACTAAGTAGGTTAGGTAAGGTCGGTGTTTTCTATGAAGCTTTTCAAGGGAAACTATTATGTTAAGTATGTCACCTATGCACATATTTAATAAGTCAATATTGACTTATTAAATTTGCGAGAACGGGTTGGATAAATCACATTTTGCCCAAACACTCCTTGCAGTTTTCAAAATATCCCAAACATCCCAAATTCAAAGCTTGAACCATATTTTGGAGCCAAGTTCGGGCTCTCTGCTTGTACTTCGCAGTTTGAAATTACGACTTTTTATACCGAAAATATGCCAATTACTGAGAGTGGCGATGGATCACATTTTGCCCAAAACCTCCTTGCAGTTTTCAAAATATCCCAAACATCCCAAATTCGATGCTTGAGCCATATTTTGGAGCCAAATTCTGGCTCTCTCCACGTATTCGCAGTTTGAAAATTTCAATTTTTTATACCGTAAATAGGCCATTTTCTGAGAGCTGCCATGGATCACATTTTGCCCAAACCCTCCCTGAACTTTAAAAAATATCCCAAACATCCCAAATTCGACTCTTGAGCCATAGGTTGGAGCCAAATTCTTGTTCTCTGTACGTATTCGCAGTCTGAAATTACGAATTTTTATACAGAAAATATGCTAATTACTGAGAGCAGCGAAGGGTCATATTTTAACCGAACCCCCCCTGCAGTTTTCAAAATATCCCAAACGTTCCAAATTCGACCCTTGAGCCATATTTTGGAGCGAAGTTCTGGCTCTCTGCACGTATTTGCAGTTTGAAATTACGACTTTTTATACCGAAAATATGCCAATTACTGAAAGTGGCGATGGATCACATTTTTCCCAATCTCTCCCCGCAGTTTTCAAAATATCTCAAACATCCCAAATTCGACGCTTGAGCAGTATTTTTGAGCCAAATTCTGGCTCTCTGCACGTATTCGGAGTTTGAAACTACGAACTTTTATACCGAAAATATGCCAATTACTGAGAGCAGCGATGGGTCACATTTTGCCCAAACCCCCCCTGCAGTTTTCAAATTATCCCAAAGAACCCAAATTCGACCCCTGAGCCATATTTTGGAGCCAAATTCTGGCTGTCTGCACGTATTCGCAGTTTAAAATTACGACATTTTATAAAGAAAATATTCCAATTACTGACAACAGCGATGGATCACATTTTGCCCAAACCCTCCCTGCAGTTTTCACAATATCCCAAACATCCCAAATTCGATTCTAGAGCCATGTTTTGGAGCCAAATTCTTGCTCTCTTTACGAATTCGAAGTCTGAAATTACGACTTTTTATACTGAAAATATGCTAATTACTGAGAGCAGCGAAGGGTCATATTTTGCCCGAACTCCCCCTGCAGTTTTCAAAATAACCCAAACGTCCCAAATTCGATGCTTGAGCCATATTTTGAAGCCAAATTCTGGTTTCTGCACGTATTCGGAGTTTGAAATTACGACTTTTTATACCGAAAATATGCCAATTACTGAAAGCGGCGATGGATCACATTTTGCCCAAACCCTCCCTGCAGTATTCAGAATATCCCAAACATCCCAAATTCGACGCTTCAGCCATATTTTGGAGCCAAATTCGGGCTTTCTGCACGTATTCGCAGTATGAAATTACGACTTTTTATACCGAAAATATGCCAATTACTGAAAGCGGCGATGGATCACATTTTGCCCAAACCCTCCCTGTAGTTTTCAAAATATCCCAAACATCCCAAATTCAACGCTTGAACCATATTTTGGACCCAAATACTTGCTCTCCGCACGTATTAGCTGTTTGAATTTACGATATTTTTTTACCGAAAATATGCCAAATATTGAAAGCGGCGATGGATCACATTATGCCCAACCCTCCCTGCAGCTTTCAAAATATCCCAAACATATCAAAATCGACGCTTGAACCATATTTTGGAGCCAAATCTGCACGTATTCGCAGTTTGAAATTACGACTTTTTATTCTGAAAGTAAGCCAATTACTGAGAGAGGCGATGGGTCACATTTTGCCAAAACCAACCCTGCAGTTTTCAAAATATTACAAACGTCGCAAATTCGACCCTTGAGCCATATTTTCTAGCCAAATTCTGGCTCTCTGCTTGTATTTCGCAGTTTGAAATTACGACTTTTTATACCGGAAAAATGCCAATTACTGAATGAGGCGATTGATCACAGTTTGCCTAAAACCTCCCTGCAGATCTCAAAATATCCCAAACATCCCAAATTCGACGCTTGAACCATATTTTGGAGCCAAATTCTGGTTTTCTGCACGTATTCGCAGTTTGAAATTACGACTATTTAAACCGAAAATATGACAATTACTGAAAGTGGCGATGGATCACATTTTGCCCAAACTCCCCCTGCAGTTTTTAAAATATTCTAATCATCCCAAATTCGACGCTTGAGCCATATTTTGAGGCCAAATTCGGGCTTTCTGCACGTGTTCGCAGTTTGAAATTACGTCATTTTATACCGAAAATATGCCAATTACTGGGAGCAGCGATGGGTCACATTTGGCCCAAACCACCCTCCTGCAGTTTTCAAAATATCACAAACATCCCAAATTCGACTCTTGAGCCATAGATTGGAGCCAAATTCTTGTTCTCTGTACGTATTCGCAGTCTGAAATTACGAATTTTTATACTGAAAATATGCTAATTACTGAGAGCGGCGAAGGGTCATATTTTAACCGAACCCCCCCCCCCCACTTGCAGTTTTCAAAATATCCCAAACGTCCCAAATTCGACACTTGAGTCATATTTTGGAGCCAAATACTGGCTCTCTGCACGTATTTGCAGTTAGAAATTACGACTTTTTATACCGAAAATATGCCAATTACTGAAAGTGGCGATAGATCACATTTTGCCCAAACTCTCCCCGCAGTTTTAAAAATATCCCAAACATCCCAAATTCGACGCTTGAGCCATATTTTGGAGCCAAATTCTGGCACTCTGCACGTATTCGCAGTTTGAAACTACGAACTTTTATACCTAAAATATGCCAATTACTGAGAGCAGCGATGGGTCACATTTTGACCAAACCATCCCCCTGCAATTTTCAATATATCCCAAATAACCCAAATTCGAAACTTGAGCCATATTTTGGAGCTAAGGTCTGGCTCTCTGCACGTATTTGCAGTTTGAAATTACGAACATTAAACCGAAAATATGCCAATTACTGAAAGCGGCGATGGATCACATTATGCCCAAACCCTCCCGGCAGTTTTCAAAATATCCCAAACATCCCAAATTCGACCCTTGAGACATATTTGGAGCCAAATTCTTGCTCTCTTTACGAATTCGAAGTCTGAAATTACGAATTTTTATATTGAAAATATGCTAATTACTGAGAGCGGCGAAGGGTCATATTTTGCCCAAACCCTCTCTGCAGTTTTCAAAATATCCCAAACGTCCCATATTCGACGCTTGAACCATATTTTGGAGCCAAATTCTGGCTTTCTGCACGTATTCGGAGTTTGAAATTACTACTTTTTATACCAAAAATATGCGAATTACTGAAAGCGGCGATGGATCACATTTTGCCCAAACCCTCCCTGCAGTTTTCAAAATATCCCAAACATCCCAAATTCGACGCTTGAGCCATATTTTGGAGCCAAATTCTGGCTCTCAGCACGTATTCGCAGTTTGAAATTACGATTTTTTATACCGAAAATATGCCAATTACTGAGAGCAGCAATTTTGCCCAAACCCTCACTGCAGTTTTCAAAATATCCCAAACATCCCAAATTCGACCCTTGAGCCATAGTTTGGAGCCAAATTCTGGCTCTCTGCACATATTCGCAGTTTGAAATTACGACATTTTATACCGGAAATATGCCAATTACTGAAAGCAACTATGGGTCACATTTTGCCATACACCCCCTGCACTTTTCAAAATATCCTAAACATCCCAAATTCGACGCATGAGCCAATATTTGGAGCCAAATTCGGGCTTTCTGCACGTATTCGCAGTTTGAAATTACGTCATTTTATACCGAGAATATGCCAATAACTGAGAGCAGCGATGGGTCACCTTTTGCCCAAATCCCCCCTGCAGTTTTCAAAATATCACAAAAATCTCAAATTCGACACTAGAGCCATATTTTGGAGCCAAATTATGGCTCTAAGCACGTATTTGCAGTTTGAAATTACGAATTTTTATACCGAAAATACGCAAATTACTGAGAGCAGCGATGAATCACATTTTGCCCAAACCCTCCTTGCAGTTTTCAAAATATCCCAAACATCCCAAATTCAACGCTTGAACCATATTTTGGACCCAAATACTTGCTCTCCGCACGTATTAGCTGTTTGAATTTACGATATTTTTTTACCGAAAATATGCTAAATATTGAAAGCGGCGATGGATCACATTATGCCCAACCCTCCCTGCAGCTTTCAAAATATCCCAAACATCTCAAAATCGACACTTGAACCATATTTTGGAGCCAAATCTTGGCTCTCTGCACGTATTCGCAGTTTGAAATTACGACCTTTTATTCTGAAAATAAGCCAATTACTGAGAGCGGCGATGGGTCACATTTTGCCAAAACCAACCTTGCAGTTTTCAAAATATTCCAAACATCGCAAATTCGACCATTGACCCATATTTTCTAGCCAAATTCTGGCTCTCTGCTTGTATTTCGCAGTTTGAAATTACGACTTTTTATTACGAAAATATGCCAATTACTGAAAGAGGCGATTGATTACAATTTGCCTAAAACCTCCCTGCAGATTTGAAAATATCCCAAACATCCCAAATTCGACGCTTGAGCTATATTTTGGACCCAAATTCTGGTATTCTGCACGTATTCGCAGTTTGAAATTACGAATATTTAAACCGAAAATATGACAATTACTGAAAGTGGCGATGGATTACAATTTGCCCAAACTCTCCCCGCAGTTTTCAAAATATCCCAAACATCCCAAATTCGACGCTTGAGCCATATTTTGAAGCCAAATTCTGGCTCTTTACACGTATTCGCAGTTTGAAATTACGACTTTTTATACCGAAAATATGCCAATTACTGAAAGCAGTGACGGGTCACATTTTGCCCAAACTCCCCCTGCAGTTTTCAAAATATCCTAATCATCCCAAATTCGACGCTTGAGCCATATTTTTAAGCCAAATTCGGGCTTTCTGCACGTAGTTCGCAGTTTGAAATTACGTCATTTTATGCCGAAAATATGCCAATTACTGAGAGCAAGCGATTGGGTCACATTTTGCCCAAACCCCCCCTGCAGTTTTCAAAATATCAAAAACATTCCCAATTTCGACGCTAAGAGCCATATTTTCGGAGCCAAATTCTGGCTCTCAGCATGTATTCGCAGTTTGAAATTACGACTTTTTATACCGAAAATACGCAAATTACTTAAAGCGGCGATAAATCACATTTTGCCGAAACACTTCCTTGCAGTTTTCAAAATATCCCAAACATCCCAAATTCAAAGCTTGAACCATATTTTGGAGCCAAATTCTGGCTCTCCTACACGTATTCGCAGTTTGAAATTACGTAATTTTTGTTACAGAAAATAAGGCCAATACTGAGAGCGGTGATAGGATCCCATTTTGTTAAACCCTCCCTGCAGTTTTCAAAATATTCCAAACATCACAAATTCGACCCTTGAGTCATATTTTGGAGCCATATTCGGGCTCTCTGCTTGTACTTCGCAGTTTGAAATTATGACTTTTTATACCGTAAATAGGCCATTTTTTGAGAGATGCCATGGATCACATTTTGCCCATACCCTTCCTGAAGTTTTCAAAATATCCCAAACATCCCAAATTCGATGCTTGAGCCATATTTTGGAGCCAAATTCTGGCTCTCTCCACGTATTCGCAGTTTAAAATTGCGATTTTTTATTCCGTAAATAGGCCATTTTCTGAGAGCTGCCATGGATCACATTTTGCCCAAACCCTTCCTGAAGTTTTCAAAATATCCCAAACGTTCCAAATTCGACCCTTGAGCCATATTTTGGAGCCAAGTTCTGGCTCTCTGCACGTATTTGCAGTTTGAAATTACGACTTTTTATACCGAAAATATGCCAATTACTGAAAGTGGCGATGGATCACATTTTTTCCAAACTCTCCCCGCAGTTTTCAAAATATCTCAAACATCCCAAATTCGACGCTTGAGCAGTATTTTTGAGCCAAATTCTGGCTCTCTGCACGTATTCGGAGTTTGAAACTACGAACTTTTATACCGAAAATATGCCAATTACTGAGAGCAGCGATGGGTCACATTTTGCCCAAACCCCCCCTGCAGTTTTCAAATTATCCCAAAGAACCCAAATTCGACCCCTGAGCCATATTTTGGAGCCAAATTCTGGCTGTCTGCACGTATTCGCAGTTTAAAATTACGACATTTTATACCGAAAATATTCCAATTACTGACAACAGCGATGGATCACATTTTGCCCAAACCCTCCCTGCAGTTTTCAAAATATCCCAAACATCCCAAATTCGACCCTAGAGCCATGTTTTGGAGCCAAATTCTTGCTCTCTTTACGAATTCGAAGTCTGAAATTACGAATTTTTATACTGAAAATATGCTAATTACTGAGAGCAGCGAAGGGTCATATTTTGCCCGAACTCCCCCTGCAGTTTTCAAAATAACCCAAACGTCGCAAATTCGATGCTTGAGCCATATTTTGAAGCCAAATTCTGGTTTCTGCACGTATTCGGAGTTTGAAATTACGACTTTTTATACCGAAAATATGCCAATTACTGAAAGCGGCGATGGATCACATTTTGCCCAAACCCTCCCTGTAGTTTTCAAAATATCACAAACATCCCAAATTCAACGCTTGAACCATATTTTGGACCCAAATACTTGCTCTCCGCACGTATTAGCTGTTTGAATTTACGATATTTTTTTACCGAAAATATGCCAAATATTGAAAGCGGCGATGGATCACATTATGCCCAACCCTCCCTGCAGGTTTCAAAATATCCCAAACATATCAAAATCGACGCTTGAACCATATTTTGGAGCCAAATCTGCACGTATTAGCAGTTTGAAATTACGACTTTTTATTCTGAAAGTAAGCCAATTACTGAGAGAGGCGATGGGTCACATTTTGCCAAAACCAACCCTGCAGTTTTCAAAATATTACAAACGTCGCAAATTCGACCCTTGAGCCATATTTTCTAGCCAAATTCTGGCTCTCTGCTTGTATTTCGCAGTTTGAAATTACGACTTTTTATACCGGAAAAATGCCAATTACTGAATGAGGCGATTGATCACAATTTGCCTAAAACCTCCCTGCAGATCTCAAAATATCCCAAACATCGCAAATTCGACGCTTGAGCCATATTTTGGAGCCAAATTCTGGTTTTCTGCACGTATTCGCAGTTTGAAATTACGACTATTTAAACCGAAAATATGACAATTACTGAAAGTGGCGATGGATCACATTTTGCCCAAACTCCCCCTGCAGTTTTTAAAATATTCTAATCATCCCAAATTCGACGCTTGATCCATATTTTGAGGCCAAATTCGGGCTTTCTGCACGTGTTCGCAGTTTGAAATTACGGCATTTTATACCGAAAATATGCCAATTACTGGGAGCAGCGATGGGTCACATTTGGCCCAAACCACCCCCCTGCAGTTTTCAAAATATCACAAAAATCTCAAATTCGACACTAGAGCCATATTTTGGAGCCAAATTATGGCTCTAAGCACGTATTTGCAGTTTGAAATTACGAATTTTTATACCGAAAATACGCAAATTACTGAGAGCAGCGATGAATCACATTTTGCCCAAACCCTCCTTGCAGTTTTCAAAATATCCCAAACATCCCAAATTCAACGCTTGAACCATATTTTGGACCCAAATACTTGCTCTCCGCACGTATTAGCTGTTTGAATTTACGATATTTTTTTACCGAAAATATGCTAAATATTGAAAGCGGCGATGGATCACATTATGCCCAACCCTCCCTGCAGCTTTCAAAATATCCCAAACATCTCAAAATCGACACTTGAACCATATTTTGGAGCCAAATCTTGGCTCTCTGCACGTATTCGCAGTTTGAAATTACGACCTTTTATTCTGAAAATAAGCCAATTACTGAGAGCGGCGATGGGTCACATTTTGCCAAAACCAACCTTGCAGTTTTCAAAATATTCCAAACATCGCAAATTCGACCATTGACCCATATTTTCTAGCCAAATTCTGGCTCTCTGCTTGTATTTCGCAGTTTGAAATTACGACTTTTTATTACGAAAATATGCCAATTACTGAAAGAGGCGATTGATTACAATTTGCCTAAAACCTCCCTGCAGATTTGAAAATATCCCAAACATCCCAAATTCGACGCTTGAGCTATATTTTGGACCCAAATTCTGGTATTCTGCACGTATTCGCAGTTTGAAATTACGAATATTTAAACCGAAAATATGACAATTACTGAAAGTGGCGATGGATTACAATTTGCCCAAACTCTCCCCGCAGTTTTCAAAATATCCCAAACATCCCAAATTCGACGCTTGAGCCATATTTTGAAGCCAAATTCTGGCTCTTTACACGTATTCGCAGTTTGAAATTACGACTTTTTATACCGAAAATATGCCAATTACTGAAAGCAGTGACGGGTCACATTTTGCCCAAACTCCCCCTGCAGTTTTCAAAATATCCTAATCATCCCAAATTCGACGCTTGAGCCATATTTTTAAGCCAAATTCGGGCTTTCTGCACTTATTCGCAGTTTGAAAGGGTCAAATTTTTTCATTTTATGCCGAAAATATGCCAATTTCTGAGAGCAACGTTGGGTCACATTTTGCCCAAACCCCCCCTGCAGTTTTCAAAATATCAAAAACTTCCCAATTTCGACGCTAGAGCCATATTTTGGAGCCAAATTCTGGCTCTCAGCATGTATTCGCAGTTTGAAATTACGACTTTTTATACCGAAAATACGCAAATTAATTAAAGCGGCGATAAATCACATTTTGCCGAAACACTCCTTGCAGTTTTCAAAATATCCCAAACATCCCAAATTCAAAGCTTGAACCATATTTTGGAGCCAAATTCTGGCTCTCTACACGTATTCGCAGTTTGAAATTACGAATTTTTGTTCAGAAAATAAGCCAAATACTGAGAGCGGTGATAGGTCACATTTTGTTAAACCCCCCCTGCAGTTTTCAAAATATTCCAAACATCACAAATTCGACCCTTGAGTCATATTTTGGAGCCATATTCGGGCTCTATGCTTGTACTTCGCAGTTTGAAATTATGACTTTTTATACCGTAAATAGGCCATTTTTTGAGAGATGCCATGGATCACATTTTGCCCATACCCTTCCTGAAGTTTTCAAAATATCCCAAACATCCCAAATTCGATGCTTGAGCCATATTTTGGAGCCAAATTCTGGCTCTCTCCACGTATTCGCAGTTTAAAATTGCGATTTTTTATTCCGTAAATAGGCCATTTTCTGAGAGCTGCCATGGATCACATTTTGCCCAAACCCTTCCTGAAGTTTTCAAAATATCCCAAACGTTCCAAATTCGACCCTTGAGCCATATTTTGGAGCCAAGTTCTGGCTCTCTGCACGTATTTGCAGTTTGAAATTACGACTTTTTATACCGAAAATATGCCAATTACTGAAAGTGGCGATGGATCACATTTTTTCCAAACTCTCCCCGCAGTTTTCAAAATATCTCAAACATCCCAAATTCGACGCTTGAGCAGTATTTTTGAGCCAAATTCTGGCTCTCTGCACGTATTCGGAGTTTGAAACTACGAACTTTTATACCGAAAATATGCCAATTACTGAGAGCAGCGATGGGTCACATTTTGCCCAAACCCCCCCTGCAGTTTTCAAATTATCCCAAAGAACCCAAATTCGACCCCTGAGCCATATTTTGGAGCCAAATTCTGGCTGTCTGCACGTATTCGCAGTTTAAAATTACGACATTTTATACCGAAAATATTCCAATTACTGACAACAGCGATGGATCACATTTTGCCCAAACCCTCCCTGCAGTTTTCAAAATATCCCAAACATCCCAAATTCGACCCTAGAGCCATGTTTTGGAGCCAAATTCTTGCTCTCTTTACGAATTCGAAGTCTGAAATTACGAATTTTTATACTGAAAATATGCTAATTACTGAGAGCAGCGAAGGGTCATATTTTGCCCGAACTCCCCCTGCAGTTTTCAAAATAACCCAAACGTCGCAAATTCGATGCTTGAGCCATATTTTGAAGCCAAATTCTGGTTTCTGCACGTATTCGGAGTTTGAAATTACGACTTTTTATACCGAAAATATGCCAATTACTGAAAGCGGCGATGGATCACATTTTGCCCAAACCCTCCCTGTAGTTTTCAAAATATCCCAAACATCCCAAATTCAACGCTTGAACCATATTTTGGACCCAAATACTTGCTCTCCGCACGTATTAGCTGTTTGAATTTACGATATTTTTTTACCGAAAATATGCCAAATATTGAAAGCGGCGATGGATCACATTATGCCCAACCCTCCCTGCAGGTTTCAAAATATCCCAAACATATCAAAATCGACGCTTGAACCATATTTTGGAGCCAAATCTGCACGTATTAGCAGTTTGAAATTACGACTTTTTATTCTGAAAGTAAGCCAATTACTGAGAGAGGCGATGGGTCACATTTTGCCAAAACCAACCCTGCAGTTTTCAAAATATTACAAACGTCGCAAATTCGACCCTTGAGCCATATTTTCTAGCCAAATTCTGGCTCTCTGCTTGTATTTCGCAGTTTGAAATTACGACTTTTTATACCGGAAAAATGCCAATTACTGAATGAGGCGATTGATCACAATTTGCCTAAAACCTCCCTGCAGATCTCAAAATATCCCAAACATCCCAAATTCGACGCTTGAGCCATATTTTGGAGCCAAATTCTGGTTTTCTGCACGTATTCGCAGTTTGAAATTACGACTATTTAAACCGAAAATATGACAATTACTGAAAGTGGCGATGGATCACATTTTGCCCAAACTCCCCCTGCAGTTTTTAAAATATTCTAATCATCCCAAATTCGACGCTTGATCCATATTTTGAGGCCAAATTCGGGCTTTCTGCACGTGTTCGCAGTTTGAAATTACGGCATTTTATACCGAAAATATGCCAATTACTGGGAGCAGCGATGGGTCACATTTGGCCCAAACCACCCCCCTGCAGTTTTCAAAATATCACAAACATCCCAAATTCGACTCTTGAGCCATAGATTGGAGCCAAATTCTTGTTCTCTGTACGTATTCGCAGTCTGAAATTACGAATTTTTATACTGAAATATGCTAATTACTGAGAGCGGCGAAGGGTCATATTTTAACCGAACCCCCCCCCCCCCCACTTGCAGTTTTCAAAATATCCCAAACGTCCCAAATTCGACACTTGAGTCATATTTTGGAGCCAAATACTGGCTCTCTGCACGTATTTGCAGTTAGAAATTACGACTTTTTATACCGAAAATATGCCAATTACTGAAAGTGGCGATAGATCACATTTTGCCCAAACTCTCCCCGCAGTTTTAAAAATATCCCAAACATCCCAAATTCGACGCTTGAGCCATATTTTGGAGCCAAATTCTGGCACTCTGCACGTATTCGCAGTTTGAAACTACGAACTTTTATACCTAAAATATGCCAATTACTGAGAGCAGCGATGGGTCACATTTTGCCCAAACCATCCCCCTGCAGTTTTCAATATATCCCAAATAACCCAAATTCGACCCTTGAGCCATATTTTGGAGCTAAGGTCTGGCTCTCTGCACGTATTTGCAGTTTGAAATTACGAACTTTAAACCGAAAATATGCCAATTACTGAAAGCGGCGATGGATCACATTATGCCCAAACCCTCCCGGCAGTTTTCAGAATATCGCAAACATCCCAAATTCGACCCTTGCGACATATTTTGGAGCCAAATTCTTGCTCTCTTTACGAATTCGAAGTCTGAAATTACGAATTTTTATATTGAAAATATGCTAATTACTGAGAGCGGCGAAGGGTCATATTTTGCCCAAACCCTCTCTGCAATTTTCAAAATATCCCAAACGTCCCATATTCGACGCTTGAACCATATTTTGGAGCCAAATTCTGGCTTTCTGCACGTATTCGGAGTTTGAAATTACTACTTTTTATACCAAAAATATGCGAATTACTGAAAGCGGCGATGGATCACATTTTGCCCAAACCCTCCCTGCTGTTTTCAAAATATCCCAAACATCCCAAATTCGACGCTTGAGCCATATTTTGGAGCCAAATTCTGCCTCTCAGCACGTATTCGCAGTTTGAAATTACGATTTTTTATACCGAAAATATGCCAATTACTGAGAGCAGCAATTTTGCCCAAACCCTCACTGCAGTTTTCAAAATATCCCAAACATCCCAAATTCGACCCTTGAGCCATAGTTTGGAGCCAAATTCTGGCTCTCTGCACATATTCGCAGTTTGAAATTACGACATTTTATACCGAAAATATGCCAATTACTGAAAGCAACTATGGGTCACATTTTGCCATACACCCCCTGCACTTTTCAAAATATCCTAAACATCCCAAATTCGACGCATGAGCCAATATTTGGAGCCAAATTCGGGCTTTCTGCACGTATTCGCAGTTTGAAATTACGTCATTTTATACCGAGAATATGCCAATAACTGAGAGCAGCGATGGGTCACCTTTTGCCCAAATCCCCCCTGCAGTTTTCAAAATATCACAAAAATCTCAAATTCGACACTAGAGCCATATTTTGGAGCCAAATTATGGCTCTAAGCACGTATTCGCAGTTTGAAATTACGAATTTTTATACCGAAAATACGCAAATTACTGAGAGCAGCGATGAATCACATTTTGCCCAAACCCTCCTTGCAGTTTTCAAAATATCCCAAACATCCCAAATTCAACGCTTGAACCATATTTTGGACCCAAATACTGGCTCTCCGCACGTATTAGCTGTTTGAATTTACGATATTTTTTTACCGAAAATATGCTAAATATTGAAAGCGGCGATGGATCACATTATGCCCAACCCTCCCTGCAGCTTTCAAAATATCCCAAACATCTCAAAATCGACACTTGAACCATATTTTGGAGCCAAATCTTGGCTCTCTGCACGTATTCGCAGTTTGAAATTACGACCTTTTATTCTGAAAATAAGCCAATTACTGAGAGCGGCGATGGGTCACATTTTGCCAAAACCAACCCTGCAATTTTCAAAATATTCCAAACATCGCAAATTCGACCATTGACCCATATTTTCTAGCCAAATTCTGGCTCTCTGCTTGTATTTCGCAGTTTGAAATTACGACTTTTTATTCCGAAAATATGCCAATTACTGAAAGAGGCGATTGATTACAATTTGCCTAAAACCTCCCTGCAGATTTGAAAATATCCCAAACATCCCAAATTCGACGCTTGAGCCATATTTTGGAGCCAAATTCTGGTATTCTGCACGTATTCGCAGTTTGAAATTACGAATATTTAAACCGAAAATATGACAATTACTGAAAGTGGCGATGGATTACAATTTGCCCAAACTCTCCCCGCAGTTTTCAAAATATCCCAAACATCCCAAATTCGACGCTTGAGCCATATTTTGAAGCCAAATTCTGGCTCTTTACACGTATTCGCAGTTTGAAATTTCGACTTTTTATACCGAAAATATGCCAATTACTGAAAGCAGTGACGGGTCACATTTTGCCCAAACTCCCCCTGCAGTTTTCAAAATATCCTAATCATCCCAAATTCGACGCTTGAGCCATATTTTGAAAATAAATTCGGGCTTTCTGCACGTGTTCGCAGTTTGAAATTACGTCATTTTATACCGAAAATATGCCAATTACTGAGAGCAGCGATGGGTCACATTTTGCCAAACCCCCCCTGCAGTTTTCAAAATATCACAAACATCCCAAATTCAACGCTAGAGCCATATTTTCGAGCCAAATTCTGGCTCTCAGCATGTATTCGCAGTTTGAAATTACGACTTTTTATACCGAAAATACGCAATTTACTTAAAGCGGCGATAAATCACATTTTGCCCAAACACTTCTTGCAGTTTTCAAAATATCCCAAACATCCCAAATTCAAAGCTTGAACCATATTTTGGAGCCAAATATTGGCTCTCCGCACGTATTCGCAGTTTGAAATTAAGTCATTTTTTTACCGAAAATAGACCAATTATTGAAAGCGGTGAGGGATCCCATTTTGCCCAACCCTCCCTGCAGTTTTCAAAATATCCCAAACACACCAAAATCGACGTTTGAGCGATATTTTGGAGCCAAATCCTGGCTCTCTACACATATTCGCAGTTTGAAATTACGACTTTTTATTCCAAAAATATGCCAATTACTGAGAGTGGCGATGGATCACATTTTGCCCAAACCCTCCCTGCAGTTTTCAAAATATCCCAAACATCCCAAATTCGACACTTGAGCCATATTTTGGAGCTAAATTCTGGCTCTCAGCACGTATTCGCAGTTTGAAATTACGAATTTTTATACCGAAAATATGCCAATTACTGAGAGCAGCAATTTTGCCCAAACCCTCACTGCACTTTTCAAAATATCCTAAACATCCCAAATTCGACGCATGAGCCAATATTTTTAGCCAAATTCGGGCTTTCTGCACGTATTCGCAGTTTGAAATTACGTAATTTTATACCGAAAATATGCCAATAACTGAGAGCAGCGATGGGTCACCTTTTGCCCAAATCCCCCCTGCAGTTTTCAAAATATCACAAAAATCTCAAATTCGACACTAGAGCCATATTTTGGAGCCAAATTATGACTCTAAGCACATATTCGCAGTTTGAAATTACGAATTTTTATACCGAAAATACGCAAATTACTGAGAGCAGCGATGAATCACATTTTGCCCAAACCCTCCTTGCAGTTTTCAAAATATCCCAAACATCCCAAATTCAACGCTTGAACCATATTTTGGACCCAAATACTTGCTCTCCGCACGTATTAGCTGTTTGAATTTACGATATTTTTTTACCGAAAATATGCTAAATATTGAAAGCGGCGATGGATCACATTATGCCCAACCCTCCCTGCAGCTTTCAAAATATCCCAAACATCTCAAAATCGACGCTTGAACCATATTTTAGAGCCAAATCTTGGCTCTCTGCACGTATTCGCAGTTTGAAATTACGACTTTTTATTCTGAAAATAAGCCAATTACTGAGAGCGGCGATGGGTCACATTTTGCCAAAACCAACCCTGCAGTTTTCAAAATATTCCAAACATCGCAAATTCGACCCTTGACCCATATTTTCTAGCCTAATTCTGGCTCTCTGCTTCTATTTCGCAGTTTGAAATTACGACTTTTTATACCGAAAATATGCCAATTACTGAAAGAGGCGATTGATTACAATTTGCCTAAAACCTCCCTGCAGAGTTCAAAATATCCCAAACATCCCAAATTCGACGCTTGAGCCATATTTTGGAGCCAAATTCTGGTTTTCTGCACGTATTCGCAGTTTGAAATTACGAATATTTAAACCGAAAATATGACAATTACTGAAAGTGGCGATGGATTACAATTTGCCCAAACTCTCCCCGCAGTTTTCAAAATATCCCAAACATCCCAAATTCGACGCTTGAGCCATATTTTGGAGCCAAATTCTGGTTCTCTGCTTGTATTTCGCAGTTTGAAATTACGACTTTTTATACCGAAAATATGCCAATTACTCAGAGCGGCGATGGATCTCATTTTGCCCAAACCCCCCTGCAGTTTTCATAATATCCCAAACATCCCAAATGCGACGTTTGAGCCATATTTTTAAGCCAAATTCTGGGTCTCTGCACGTATTCGCAGTTTGAAATTACGACTTTTTATACCGAAAATATGCCAATTACTGAAAGCGGCGATTGATCACATTTTGCCTAATACCTCCCTGCAGTTTTCATAATATCCCAAACATCCCAAATGCGACGTTTGAGCCATATTTTGGAGCCAAATTCTGGCTCTCTGCACGTATTCGCAGTTTGAAACTACGAACTTTTATACCGAAATTATGCCAATTACTGAGAGCATCGATGGGTCACATTTTTCCCAAACCCCCCCTGCAGTTTTCAAATTATCCCAAAAATCCCAAATTCGACCATTGAGCTATATTTTGGAGCCAAATTCTGGCTCTCTGCACTTATTCGCAGTTTGAAATTACGACATTTTATACCGAAAATATGCCAATTACTGAAAGCAGCGACAGGTCACATTTTGCCCAAACTCCCCCTGCAGTTTTCAAAATATCCTAATCATCCCAAATTCGACGCTTGAGCCATATTTTTTAAGCCAAATTCGGGCTTTCTGCACGTATTCGCAGTTTGAAATTACGTCATTTTATACCGAAAATATGCCAATTACTGAGAGCAGCGATGGGTCACATTTTGCCCAAACTCCCCCTGCAGTTTTCAAAATATCACAAACATCCGAAATTCAACGCTAGAGCCATATTTTGGAGCCAAATTCTGGCTCTCAGCATGTATTCGCAGTTTGAAATTACGACTTTTTATACCGAAAATACGCAAATTACTTAAAGCGGCGATAAATCAACCCGTTCTAGCAAGTTTAATAAGTCAATATTGACCTACTAGTTGCGTGCATAGGTGACATACTAAACATAATAGTTTCCCTTGAAAAGCTTCATAAAAAACACCGACCTTACCTAACCTACTTAGTATGTTAAAATAAGCATCTTATTGCTTCGTAATTACAATTGTTACTTAACCTATTATAGGTATAGGTTAGGTATTAATTGTAATTACGAAGCAATAAGATGCTTATCTTAACATACTATGTAGGTTAGGTAAGGTAGGTGTTTTCTATGAAGCTTTTCAAGGGAAACTATTATGTTAAGTATGTCACCTATGCACATATTTAATAAGTCAATATTGACTTATTAAATTTGCGAGAACGGGTTGGATAAATCACATTTTGCCCAAACACTCCCTGCAGTTTTCAAAATATCCCAAACATCCCAAATTCAAAGCTTGAACCATATTTTGGAGCCAAGTTCGGGCTCTCTGCTTGTACTTCGTAGTTTGAAATAACGACTTTTTATACCGAAAATATGCCAATTACTGAGAGTGGCGATGGATCACATTTTGCCCAAACCCTCCCTACAGATTTCAAAATATCCCAAACATCCCAAATTCGACCCTTGAGCAATATTTTGGAGCCAAATTCTTGCTCTCTGTACGAATTCGCAGTCTGAAATTACGACTTTTTATACTGAAAAAATGCCAATTACTGATAGCGGCGATGGATCACATTTTGCCCAAAACCTCCTTGCAGTTTTCAAAATATCCCAAACATCCCAAATTCGATGCTTGAGCCATATTTTGGAGCCAAATTCTGGCTCTCTCCACGTATTCGCAGTTTGAAAATTTCAATTTTTTATACCGTAAATAGGCCATTTTCTGAGAGCTGCCATAGATCACATTTTGCCCAAACCCTCCCTGAACTTTAAAAAATATCCCAAACATCCCAAATTCGACTCTTGAGCCATAGGTTGGAGCCAAATTCTTGTTCTCTGTACGTATTCGCAGTCTGAAATTACGAATTTTTATACAGAAAATATGCTAATTACTGAGAGCAGCGAAGGGTCATATTTTAACCGAACCCCCCCTGCAGTTTTCAAAATATCCCAAACGTTCCAAATTCGACCCTTGAGCCATATTTTGGAGCCAAGTTCTGGCTCTCTGCACGTATTTGCAGTTTGAAATTACGACTTTTTATACCGAAAATATGCCAATTACTGAAAGTGGCGATGGATCACATTTTTCCCAAACTCTCCCCGCAGTTTTCAAAATATCTCAAACATCCCAAATTCGACGCTTGAGCAGTATTTTTGAGCCAAATTCTGGCTCTCTGCACGTATTCGGAGTTTGAAACTACGAACTTTTATACCGAAAATATGCCAATTACTGAGAGCAGCGATGGGTCACATTTTGCCCAAACCCCCCCTGCAGTTTTCAAATTATCCCAAAGAACCCAAATTCGACCCCTGAGCCATATTTTGGAGCCAAATTCTGGCTGTCTGCACGTATTCGCAGTTGAAAATTACGACATTTTATACCGAAAATATTCCAATTACTGACAACAGCGATGGATCACATTTTGCCCAAACCCTCCCTGCAGTTTTCAAAATATCCCAAACATCCCAAATTCGACCCTAGAGCCATGTTTTGGAGCCAAATTCTTGCTCTCTTTACGAATTCGAAGTCTGAAATTACGAATTTTTATACTGAAAATATGCTAATTACTGAGAGCAGCGAAGGGTCATATTTTGCCCGAACTCCCCCTGCAGTTTTCAAAATAACCCAAACGTCGCAAATTCGATGCTTGAGCCATATTTTGAAGCCAAATTCTGGTTTCTGCACGTATTCGGAGTTTGAAATTACGACTTTTTATACCGAAAATATGCCAATTACTGAAAGCGGCGATGGATCACATTTTGCCCAAACCCTCCCTGTAGTTTTCAAAATATCCCAAACATCCCAAATTCAACGCTTGAACCATATTTTGGACCCAAATACTTGCTCTCCGCACGTATTAGCTGTTTGAATTTACGATATTTTTTTACCGAAAATATGCCAAATATTGAAAGCGGCGATGGATCACATTATGCCCAACCCTCCCTGCAGGTTTCAAAATATCCCAAACATATCAAAATCGACGCTTGAACCATATTTTGGAGCCAAATCTGCACGTATTCGCAGTTTGAAATTACGACTTTTTATTCTGAAAGTAAGCCAATTACTGAGAGAGGCGATGGGTCACATTTTGCCAAAACCAACCCTGCAGTTTTCAAAATATTACAAACGTCGCAAATTCGACCCTTGAGCCATATTTTCTAGCCAAATTCTGGCTCTCTGCTTGTATTTCGCAGTTTGAAATTACGACTTTTTATACCGGAAAAATGCCAATTACTGAATGAGGCGATTGATCACAATTTGCCTAAAACCTCCCTGCAGATCTCAAAATATCCCAAACATCCCAAATTCGACGCTTGAGCCATATTTTGGAGCCAAATTCTGGTTTTCTGCACGTATTCGCAGTTTGAAATTACGACTATTTAAACCGAAAATATGACAATTACTGAAAGTGGCGATGGATCACATTCTGCCCAAACTCCCCCTGCAGTTTTTAAAATATTCTAATCATCCCAAATTCGACGCTTGATCCATATTTTGAGGCCAAATTCGGGCTTTCTGCACGTGTTCGCAGTTTGAAATTACGGCATTTTATACCGAAAATATGCCAATTACTGGGAGCAGCGATGGGTCACATTTGGCCCAAACCACCCCCCTGCAGTTTTCAAAATATCACAAACATCCCAAATTCGACTCTTGAGCCATAGATTGGAGCCAAATTCTTGTTCTCTGTACGTATTCGCAGTCTGAAATTACGAATTTTTATACTGAAAATATGCTAATTACTGAGAGCGGCGAAGGGTCATATTTTAACCGAACCCCCCCCCCCCACTTGCAGTTTTCAAAATATCCCAAACGTCCCAAATTCGACACTTGAGTCATATTTTGGAGCCAAATACTGGCTCTCTGCACGTATTTGCAGTTAGAAATTACGACTTTTTATACCGAAAATATGCCAATTACTGAAAGTGACGATAGATCACATTTTGCCCAAACTCTCCCCGCAGTTTTAAAAATATCCCAAACATCCCAAATTCGACGCTTGAGCCATATTTTCGAGCCAAATTCTGGCACTCTGCACGTATTCGCAGTTTGAAACTACGAACTTTTATACCTAAAATATGCCAATTACTGAGAGCAGCGATGGGTCACATTTTGCCCAAACCATCCCCCTGCAGTTTTCAATATATCGCAAATAACCCAAATTCGACCCTTGAGCCATATTTTGGAGCTAAGGTCTGGCTCTCTGCACGTATTTGCAGTTTGAAATTACGAACTTTAAACCGAAAATATGCCAATTACTGAAAGCGGCGATGGATCACATTATGCCCAAACCCTCCCGGCAGTTTTGAAAATATCCACAACATCCCAAATTCGACCCTTGAGACATATTTTGGAGCCAAATTCTTGCTCTCTTTACGAATTCGAAGTCTGAAATTACGAATTTTTATATTGAAAATATGCTAATTACTGAGAGCAGCGAAGGGTCATATTTTGCCCAAACCCTCTCTGCAGTTTTCAAAATATCCCAAACGTCCCATATTCGACGCTTGAACCATATTTTGGAGCCAAATTCTGGCTTTCTGCACGTATTCGGAGTTTGAAATTACTACTTTTTATACCAAAAATATGCGAATTACTGAAAGCGGCGATGGATCACATTTTGCCCAAACCCTCCCTGCAGTTTTCAAAATATCCCAAACATCCCAAATTCGACGCTTGAGCCATATTTTGGAGCCAAATTCTGGCTCTCAGCACGTATTCGCAGTTTGAAATTACGATTTTTTATACCGAAAATATGCCAATTACTGAGAGCAGCAATTTTGCCCAAACCCTCACTGCAGTTTTCAAAATATCCCAACATCCCAAATTCGACCCTTGAGCCATGGTTTGGAGCCAAATTCTGGCTCTCTGCACATATTCGCAGTTTGAAATTACGACATTTTATACCGAAAATATGCCAATTACTGAAAGCAACTATGGGTCACATTTTGCCATACACCCCCTGCACTTTTCAAAATATCCTAAACATCCCAAATTCGACGCATGAGCCAATATTTGGAGCCAAATTCGGGCTTTTTGCACGTATTCGCAGTTTGAAATTACGTCATTTTATACCGAGAATATGCCAATAACTGAGAGCACCGATGGGTCACCTTTTGCCCAAACCCCCCCTGCAGTTTTCAAAATATCACAAAAATCTCAAATTCGACACTAGAGCCATATTTTGGAGCCAAATCTTGGCTCTCTGCACGTATTCGCAGTTTGAAATTACGACCTTTTATTCTGAAAATAAGCCAATTACTGAGAGCGGCGATGGGTCACATTTTGCCAAAACCAACCCTGCAGTTTTCAAAATATTCCAAACATCGCAAATTCGACCATTGACCCATATTTTCTAGCCAAATTCAGGCTCTCTGCTTGTATTTCGCAGTTTGAAATTACGACTTTTTATTCCGAAAATATGCCAATTACTGAAAGAGGCGATTGATTACAATTTGCCTAAAACCTCCCTGCAGATTTGAAAATATCCTAAACATCCCAAATTCGACGCTTGAGCCATATTTTGGAGCCAAATTCTGGTATTCTGCACGTATTCGCAGTTTGAAATTACGAATATTTAAACCGAAAATATGACAATTACTGAAAGTGGCGATGGATTACAATTTGCCCAAACTCTCCCCGCAGTTTTCAAAATATCCCAAACATCCCAAATTCGACGCTTGAGCCATATTTTGAAGCCAAATTCTGGCTCTTTACACGTATTCGCAGTTTGAAATTACGACTTTTTATACCGAAAATATGCCAATTACTGAAAGCAGTGACGGGTCACATTTTGCCCAAACTCCCCCTGCAGTTTTCAAAATATCCTAATCATCTCAAATTCGACGCTTGAGCCATATTTTGAAAATAAATTCGGGCTTTCTGCACGTGTTCGCAGTTTGAAATTACGTCATTTTATACCGAAAATATGCCAATTACTGAGAGCAGCGATGGGTCACATTTTGCCAAACCCCCCCTGCAGTTTTCAAAATATCACAAACATCCCAAATTCAACGCTAGAGCCATATTTTCGAGCCAAATTCTGGCTCTCAGCATGTATTCGCAGTTTGAAATTACGACTTTTTATACCGAAAATACGCAATTTACTTAAAGCGGCGATAAATCACATTTTGCCCAAACACTTCTTGCAGTTTTCAAAATATCCCAAACATCCCAAATTCAAAGCTTGAACCATATTTTGGAGCCAAATATTGGCTCTCCGCACGTATTCGCAGTTTGAAATTAAGTCATTTTTTTACCGAAAATAGACCAATTATTGAAAGCGGTGAGGGATCCCATTTTGCCCAACCCTCCCTGCAGTTTTCAAAATATCCCAAACACACCAAAATCGACGTTTGAGCGATATTTTGGAGCCAAATCCTGGCTCTCTACACATATTCGCAGTTTGAAATTACGACTTTTTATTCCGAAAATATGCCAATTACTGAGAGCAGCAATTTTGCCCAAACCCTCACTGCACTTTTTAAAATATCCTAAACATCCCAAATTCGACGCATGAGCCAATATTTTTAGCCAAATTCGGGCTTTCTGCACGTATTCGCAGTTTGAAATTACGTAATTTTATACCGAAAATATGCCAATAACTGAGAGAAGCGATGGGTCACCTTTTGCCCAAATCCCCCCTGCAGTTTTCAAAATATCACAAAAATCTCAAATTCGACACTAGAGCCATATTTTGGAGCCAAATTATGGCTCTAAGCACGTATTCGCAGTTTGAAATTACGAATTTTTATACCGAAAATACGCAAATTACTGAGAGCAGCGATGAATCACATTTTGCCCAAACCCTCCTTGCAGTTTTCAAAATATCCCAAACATCCCAAATTCAACGCTTGAACCATATTTTGGACCCAAATACTGGCTCTCCGCACGTATTAGCTGTTTGAATTTACGATATTTTTTTACCGAAAATATGCTAAATATTGAAAGCGGCGATTCATCACATTATGCCCAACCCTCCCTGCAGCTTTCAAAATATCCCAAACATCTCAAAATCGACGCTTGAACCATATTTTGGAGCCAAATCTTGGCTCTCTGCACGTATTCGCAGTTTGAAATTACGACTTTTTATTCTGAAAATAAGCCAATTACTGAGAGCGGCGATGGGTCACATTTTGCCAAAACCAACCCTGCAGTTTTCAAAATATTCCAAACATCGCAAATTCGACCCTTGACCCATATTTTCTAGCCTAATTCTGGCTCTCTGCTTCTATTTCGCAGTTTGAAATTACGACTTTTTATACCGAAAATATGCCAATTACTGAAAGAGGCGATTGATTACAATTTGCCTAAAACCTCCCTGCAGATTTCAAAATATCCCAAACATCCCAAATTCGACGCTTGAGCCATATTTTGGAGCCAAATTCTGGTTCTCTGCTTGTATTTCGCAGTTTGAAATTACGACTTTTTATACCGAAAATATGCCAATTACTCAGAGCGGCGATGGATCTCATTTTGCCCAAACCCCCTGCAGTTTTCATAATATCCCAAACATCCCAAATGCGACGTTTGAGCTATATTTTTAAGCCAAATTCTGGCTCTCTGCACGTATTCGCAGTTTGAAATTACGACTTTTTATACCGAAAATATGCCAATTACTGAAAGCGGCGATTGATCATATTTTGCCTAATACCTCCCTGCAGTTTTCATAATATCCCAAACATCCCAAATGCGACGTTTGAGCCATATTTTGGAGCCAAATTCTGGCTCTCTGCACGTATTCGCAGTTTGAAACTACGAACTTTTATACCGAAATTATGCCAATTACTGAGAGCATCGATGGGTCACATTTTTCCCAAACCCCCCTTGCAATTTTCAAATTATCCCAAAAATCCCAAATTCGACCATTGAGCTATATTTTGGAGCCAAATTCTGGCTCTCTGCACTTATTCGCAGTTTGAAATTACGACTTTTTATACCGAAAATATGCCAATTACTGAAAGCAGCGACAGGTCACATTTTGCCCAAACTCCCCCTGCAGTTTTCAAAATATCCTAATCATCCCAAATTCGACGCTTGAGCCATATTTTTTAAGCCAAATTCGGGCTTTCTGCACGTATTCGCAGTTTGAAATTACGTCATTTTATACCGAAAATATGCCAATTACTGAGAGCAGCGATGGGTCACATTTTGCCCAAACTCCCCCTGCAGTTTTCAAAATATCACAAACATCCGAAATTCAACGCTAGAGCCATATTTTGGAGCCAAATTCTGGCTCTCAGCATGTATTCGCAGTTTGAAATTACGACTTTTTATACCGAAAATACGCAAATTACTTAAAGCGGCGATAAATCAACCCGTTCTAGCAAGTTTAATAAGTCAATATTGACTTACTAGTTGCGTGCATAGGTGACATACTAAACATAATAGTTTCCCTTGAAAAGCTTCATAAAAAACACCGACCTTACCTAACCTACTTAGTATGTTAAAATAAGCATCTTATAGCTTCGTAATTACAATTGTTACTTAACCTATTATAGGTATAGGTTAGGTATTAATTGTAATTACGAAGCAATAAGATGCTTATCTTAACATACTAAGTAGGTTAGGTAAGGTCGGTGTTTTCTATGAAGCTTTTCAAGGGAAACTATTATGTTAAGTATGTCACCTATGCACATATTTAATAAGTCAATATTGACTTATTAAATTTGCGAGAACGGGTTGGATAAATCACATTTTGCCCAAACACTCCTTGCAGTTTTCAAAATATCCCAAACATCCCAAATTCAAAGCTTGAACCATATTTTGGAGCCAAGTTCGGGCTCTCTGCTTGTACTTCGCAGTTTGAAATTATGACTTTTTATACCGAAAATATGCCAATTACTGAGAGTGGCGATGGATCACATTTTGCCCAAACCCTCCCTACAGATTTCAAAATATCCCAAACATCCCAAATTCGACCCTTGAGCCATATTTTGGAGCCAAATTCTTGCTCTCTGTACGAATTCGCAGTCTGAAATTACGACTTTTTATACTGAAAAAATGCCAATTACTGAAAGCGGCGATGGATCACATTTGCCCAAAACCTCCTTGCAGTTTTCAAAATATCCCAAACATCCCAAATTCGATGCTTGAGCCATATTTTGGAGCCAAATTCTGGCTCTCTCCACGTATTCGCAGTTTGAAAATTTCAATTTTTTATACCGTAAATAGGCCATTTTCTGAGAGCTGCCATGGATCACATTTTGCCCAAACCCTCCCTGAACTTTTAAAAATATCCCAAACATCCCAAATTCGACTCTTGAGCCATAGATTGGAGCCAAATTCTTGTTCTCTGTACGTATTCGCAGTCTGAAATTACGAATTTTTATACAGAAAATATGCTAATTACTGAGAGCAGCGAAGGGTCATATTTTAACCGAACCCCCCCTGCAGTTTTCAAAATATCCCAAACGTTCCAAATTCTTCCCTTGAGCCATATTTTGGAGCCAAGTTCTGGCTCTCTGCACGTATTTGCAGTTTGAAATTACGAATTTTTATACCGAAAATATGCCAATTACTGAAAGTGGCGATGGATCACATTTTTCCCAAACTCTCCCCGCAGTTTTCAAAATATCTCAAACATCCCAAATTCGACGCTTGAGCAGTATTTTTGAGCCAAATTCTGGCTCTCTGCACGTATTCGGAGTTTGAAACTACGAACTTTTATACCGAAAATATGCCAATTACTGAGAGCAGCGATGGGTCACATTTTGCCCAAACCCCCCCTGCAGTTTTCAAATTATCCCAAAGAACCCAAATTCGACCCCTGAGCCATATTTTGGAGCCAAATTCTGGCTGTCTGCACGTATTCGCAGTTTAAAATTACGACATTTTATACCGAAAATATTCCAATTACTGACAACAGCGATGGATCACATTTTGCCCAAACCCTCCCTGCAGTTTTCAAAATATCCCAAACATCCCAAATTCGACCCTAGAGCCATGTTTTGGAGCCAAATTCTTGCTCTCTTTACGAATTCGAAGTCTGAAATTACGACTTTTTATACTGAAAATATGCTAATTACTGAGAGCAGCGAAGGGTCATATTTTGCCCGAACTCCCCCTGCAGTTTTCAAAATAACCCAAACGTCCCAAATACGATGCTTGAGCCATATTTTGAAGCCAAATTCTGGTTTCTGCACGTATTCGGAGTTTGAAATTACGACTTTTTATACCGAAAATATGCCAATTACTGAAAGCGGCGATGGATCACATTTTGCCCAAACCCTCCCTGCAGTATTCAGAATATCCCAAACATCCCAAATTCGACGCTTCAGCCATATTTTGGAGCCAAATTCTTGCTCTCTTTACGAATTCGAAGTCTGAAATTACGACTTTTTATACTGAAAATATGCTAATTACTGAGAGCAGCGAAGGGTCATATTTTGCCCGAACTCCCCCTGCAGTTTTCAAAATAACCCAAACGTCGCAAATTCAATGCTTGAGCCATATTTTGAAGCCAAATTCTGGTTTCTGCACGTATTCGGAGTTTGAAATTACGACTTTTTATACCGAAAATATGCCAATTACTGAAAGCGGCGATGGATCACATTTTGCCCAAACCCTCCCTGTAGTTTTCAAAATATCCCAAACATCCCAAATTCGACGCTTGAGCCATATTTTGGAGCCAAATTCGGGCTTTCTGCACGTATTCGCAGTATGAAATTACGACTTTTTATACCGAAAATATGCCAATTACTGAAAGCGGCGATGGATCAAATTTTGCCCAAAGCCTCCCTGTAGTTTTCAAAATATCCCAAACATCCCAAATTCAACGCTTGAACCATATTTTGGACCCAAATACTTGCTCTCCGCACGTATTAGCTGTTTGAATTTACGATATTTTTTTACCGAAAATATGCCAAATATTGAAAGCGGCGATGGATCACATTATGCCCAACCCTTCCTGCAGGTTTCAAAATATCCCTAACATATCAAAATCGACGCTTGAACCATATTTTGGAGCCAAATCTGCACGTATTCGCAGTTTGAAATTACGACTTTTTATTCTGAAAGTAAGCCAATTACTGAGAGAGGCGATGGGTCACATTTTGCCAAAACCAACCCTGCAGTTTTCAAAATATTAAAAACGTCTCAAATTCGACCCTTGAGCCATATTTTCTAGCCAAATTCTGGCTCTCTGCTTGTATTTCGCAGTTTGAAATTACGACTTTTTATACCGGAAAAATGCCAATTACTGAAAGAGGCGATTGATCACAATTTGCCTAAAACCTCCCTGCAGATCTCAAAATATCCCAAACATCCCAAATTCGACGCTTGAGCCATATTTTGGAGCCAAATTCTGGTTTTCTGCACGTATTCGCAGTTTGAAATTACGACTATTTAAACCGAAAATATGACAATTACTGAAAGTGGCGATGGATCACATTTTGCCCAAACTCCCCCTGCAGTTTTTAAAATATTCTAATCATCCCAAATTCGATGCTTGAGCCGTATTTTGAGGCCAAATTCGGGCTTTCTGCACGTGTTCGCAGTTTGAAATTACGTCATTTTATACCGAAAATATGCCAATTACTGGGAGCAACGATGGGTCACATTTGGCCCAAACCACCCCCCCTGCAGTTTTCAAAATATCACAAACATCCCAAATTCGACTCTTGAGCCATAGATTGGAGCCAAATTCTTGTTCTCTGTAAGTATTCGCATTCTGAAATTACGAATTTTTATACTGAAAATATGCTAATTACTGACAGCGGCGAAGGGTCACATTTTAACCGAACCCCCCCCCCCCCCCCACTTGCAGTTTTCAAAATATCCCAAACGTCCCAAATTCGACACTTGAGTCATATTTCGGAGCCAAATACTGGCTCTCTGCACGTATTTGCAGTTAGAAATTACGACTTTTTATACCGAAAATATGCCAATTACCGAAAGTGGCGATAGACCACATTTTGTCCAAACTCTCCCCGCAGTTTTAAAAATATCCCAAACATCCCAAATTCGACGCTTGAGCCATATTTTGGAGCCAAATTCAGGCACTCTGCACGTATTCGCAGTTTGAAATTACGAACTTTAAACCGAAAATATGCCAATTACTGAAAGCGGCGATGGATCACATAATGCCCAAACCCTCCCGGCAGTTTTCAAAATATCCCAAACATCCCAAATTCGACCCTTGAGACATATTTTGGAGCCAAATTCTTGCTCTCTTTACGAATTCGAAGTCTGAAATTACGAATTTTTATATTGAAAATATGCTAATTACTGAGAGCGGCGAAGGGTCATATTTTGCCCAAACCCTCTCTGCAGTTTTCAAAATATCCCAAACGTCCCATATTCGACGCTTGAACCATATTTTGGAGCCAAATTCTGGCTTTCTGCACGTATTCGGAGTTTGAAATTACTACTTTTTATACCAAAAATATGCGAATAACTGAAAGCGGCGATGGATCACATTTTGCCCAAACCCTCCCTGCAGTTTTCAAAATATCCCAAACATCCCAAATTCGAAGCTTGAGCCATATTTTGGAGCCAAATTCTGGCTCTCAGCACGTATTCGCAGTTTGAAATTACGATTTTTTATACCGAAAATATGCCAATTACTGAGAGCAGCAATTTTGCCCAAACCCTCACTGCAGTTTTCAAAATATCCCAAACATCCCAAATTCGACCCTTGAGCCATAGTTTGGAGCCAAATTCTGGCTCTCTGCACATATTCGCAGTTTGAAATTACGACATTTTATACCGAAAATATGCCAATTACTGAAAGCAACTATGGGTCACATTTTGCCATACACCCCCTGCTCTTTTCAAAATATCCTAAACATCCCAAATTCGACGCATGAGCCAATATTTGGAGCCAAATTCGGGCTTTCTGCACGTATTCGCAGTTTGAAATTACGTCATTTTATACCGAAAATATGCCAATAACTGAGAGCAGCGATGGGTCACATTTTGCCAAACCCCCCCCCTGCAGTTTTCAAAATATCACAAACATCCCAAATTCAACGCTAGAGCCATATTTTCGAGCCAAATTCTGGCTCTCAGCATGTATTCGCAGTTTGAAATTACGACTTTTTATACCGAAAATACGCAAATTATTTAAAGCGGCGATAAATCACATTTTGCCCAAACACTTCTTGCAGTTTTCAAAATATCCCAAACATCCCAAATTCAAAGCTTGAACCATATTTTGGAGCCAAATATTGGCTCCCCGCACGTATTCGCAGTTTGAAATTAAGTTATTTTTTTACCGAAAATAGGCCAATTATTGAAAGCGGTGAGGGATCCCATTTTGCCCAACCCTCCCTGCAGTTTTCAAAATATCCCAAACACACCAAAATCGACGCTTGAGCGATATTTTGGAGCCAAATCCTGGCTCTCTACACATATTCGCAGTTTGAAATTACGACTTTTTATTCCGAAAATATGCCAATTACTGAGAGTGGCGATGGATCACATTTTGCCCAAACCCTCCCTACAGATTTCAAAATATCCCAAACATCCCAAATTCGACGCTTGAGCCATATTTTGGAGCCAAATTCTGGTTTTCTGCACGTATTCGCAATTTGAAACTACGAACCGAAAATATGTCAATTACTGAGAGCTGCGATGGGTCACATTTTGCCCAAACCCCCCCCCTGCAGTTTTCAAATTATCCCAAAGATCCCAAATTCGACCCCTGAGCTATATTTTGGAGCCAAATTCTGGCTTTCTGCACGTATTCGCAGTTTGAAATTACGAATTTTTATACCGAAAATATGCCAATTACTGAAAGCAGTGACGGGTCACATTTTGCCCAAACACCCCCTGCAGTTTTCAAAATATCACAAACATCCCAAATTCAACGCTAGAGCCATATTTTGGAGCCAAATTCTGGCTCTCATCATGTATTCGCAGTTTGAAATTACGACTTTTTATACCGAAAATACGCAAATTACTTAAAGCGGCGATAAATCACATTTTGCCCAAACACTCCTTGCAGTTTTCAAAATATCCCAAACATCCCAAATTCGACGCTTGAGCCATATTTTTGAGCCAAATTCTGGTTTTCTGCACGTATTCGCAATTTGAAACTACGAACTTTTATCCCGAAAATATGCCAATTACTGAGAGCTGCGATGGGTCACATTTTGCCCAAACCCCCCCTGCAGTTTTCAAATTATCCTAAAGATCCCAAATTCGCCCCCAGAGCTATATTTTGGAGCCAAATTCTGGATCTCTGCACGTATTCGCAGTTTGAATTTATGACTTTTATACCGAAAAATTGCCAATTACTGAAACCGGCGAGCGATCCCATTTTGCCCAAACCTCCTTGCAGTTTTCAAAATATCCCAAACATCCCAAATTCGACGCTTGAGCCATAATTTGAAGGCAAATTCTTGCTCTCAATACGAACTCGCAGTCTGAAATTACGACTTTTTATACTGAAAATATGCCAATTACTGAAAGCGGCGACGGATCACATTTTGCCAAACCCCCCCCCCCCTGCAGTTTTCAAAATATCCCAAACATCCCAAATTCGATGCTTGAACCATATTTTGGAGCCAAATTCTGGCTCTCTGCACGTATTCGCAGTTTTAAATTGCGACTTTTTATACCGAAAATATGCCAATTACTGAAAGCGGCGATGGATCATATTTTGCCCAAACCCTCTCTGCAGTTTTCAAAATATCCCAAACATCCCAAATTCGACCCTTGAGCCATAGTTTGGAGCCAAATTCTGGCTTTCTGCACGTATTCGAAGTTTGAAACTACGACTATTTATACCGACAATATGCCAATTACTGAAAGTGTCGATGGATCACATTTTGGCCAATCTCTCCCCGCAGTTTTCAAAATATCCCAAACATCCCAAATTCGACGCTAGAGCCAAATTTTGGAGTCAAATTCTTGCTCTCTGCACGTATTCGCAGTTTGAAACTACGAAATTTTATAATGAAAATATGCCAATTACTGAGAGCAGCGATGGGTCACAGTTTGCCCAAACCACCTCATGCAGTTTTCAAATTTTCCCAAAGAACCCAAATTCGACCATTGAGCCATATTTTGGAGCCAAGGTCTTGCTCTCTGCACGTATTTGCAGTTTGAAATTACGACTTTTTATACCGAAAATATGCAAATTACTGAAAGCGGCGATGGATTACATTTTGCCCAAACACTCACTGCAGTTTTCAAAATATCCCAAACATCCCTAATTCGAACCTTGAGCCATGTTTTGGAGCCAAATTCTGGCTCTCTGCACGTATTCGTAGTTTAAAATTACGACATTTTATACCGAAAATATTCCAATTACTGACAACAGCGATGGATCACGTTTTGCCCAAACCCTCCCTGCAGTTTTTAAACATCCCAAACATCCCAAATTCGACCATTGAGCCATATTTTGGAGCCAAATTCTGGCTCTCAGCACGTATTCGCAGTTTGAAATTACGATTTTTTATACCGAAAATATGCCAATTACTGAGAGCAGCAATTTTGCCCAAACCCTCACTGCAGTTTTCAAAATATCCCAAACATCCCAAATTCGACCCTTGAGCCATAGTTTGGAGCCAAATTCTGGCTCTCTGCACATATTCGCAGTTTGAAATTACGACATTTTATACCGAAAATATTCCAATTACTGAAAGCAACTATGGGTCACATTTTGCCACACACCCCCTGCTCTTTTCAAAATATCCTAAACATCCCAAATTCGACGCATGAGCCAATATTTGAAGCCAAATTCGGGCTTTCTGCACGTATTCGCAGTTTGAAATTACGTCATTTTATACCGAAAATATGCCAATAACTGAGAGCAGCGATGGGTCACATTTTGCCAAACCCCCCCTGCAGTTTTCAAAATATCACAAACATCCCAAATTCAACGCTAGAGCCATATTTTCGAGCCAAATTCTGGCTCTCAGCATGTATTCGCAGTTTGAAATTACGACTTTTTATACCGAAAATACGCAAATTACTTAAAGCGGCGATAAATCACATTTTGCCCAAACATTTCTTGCAGTTTTCAAAATATCCCAAACATCCCAAATTCAAAGCTTGAACCATATTTTGGAGCCAAATATTGGCTCCCCGCACGTATTCGCAGTTTGAAATTAAGTAATTTTTTTACCGAAAATAGGCCAATTATTGAAAGCGGTGAGGGATCCCATTTTGCCCAACCCTCCCTGCACTTTTCAAAATATCCCAAACACACCAAAATCGACGCTTGAGCGATATTTTGGAGCCAAATCCTGGCTCTCTACACATATTCGCAGTTTGAAATTACGACTTTTTATTCCGAAAATATGCCAATTACTGAGAGTGGCGATGGATCACATTTTGCCCAAACCCTCCCTACAGATTTTAAAATATCCCAAACATCCCAAATTCGACGCTTGAGCCATATTTTGGAGCCAAATTCTGGTTTTCTGCACGTATTCGCAATTTGAAACTACGAACCGAAAATATGTCAATTACTGAGAGCTGCGATGGGTCACATTTTGCCCAAACCCCCCCCCTGCAGTTTTCAAATTATCCCAAAGATCCCAAATTCGACCCCTGAGCTATATTTTGGAGCCAAATTCTGGCTTTCTGCACGTATTCGCAGTTTGAAATTACGAATTTTTATACCGAAAATATGCCAATTACTGAAAGCAGAGACGGGTCACATTTTGCCCAAACACCCCCTGCAGTTTTCAAAATATCACAAACATCCCAAATTCAACGCTAGAGCCATATTTTGGAGCCAAATTCTGGCTCTCATCATGTATTCGCAGTTTGAAATTACGACTTTTTATACCGAAAATACGCAAATTACTTAAAGCGGCGATAAATCACATTTTGCCCAAACACTCCTTGCAGTTTTTAAAATATCCCAAACATCCCAAATTCGACGCTTGAGCCATATTTTTGAGCCAAATTCTGGTTTTCTGCACGTATTCGCAATTTGAAACTACGAACTTTTATCCCGAAAATATGCCAATTACTGAGAGCTGCGATGGGTCACATTTTGCCCAAACCCCCCCTGCAGTTTTCAAATTATCCTAATGATCCCAAATTCGCCCCCAGAGCTATATTTTGGAGCCAAATTCTGGATCTCTGCACGTATTCGCAGTTTGAATTTATGACTTTTATACCGAAAAATTGCCAATTACTGAAAGCGGCGAGCGATCCCATTTTGCCCAAACCTCCTTGCAGTTTTCAAAATATCCCAAACATCCCAAATTCGACGCTTGAGCCATAATTTGAAGGCAAATTCTTGCTCTCAATACGAACTCGCAGTCTGAAATTACGACTTTTTATACTGAAAATATGCCAATTACTGAAAGCGGCGACGGATCACATTTTGCCAACCCCCCCCCCCCCCCGCAGTTTTCAAAATATCCCAAACATCCCAAATTCGATGCTTGAACCATATTTTGGAGCCAAATTCTGGCTCTCTGCACGTATTCGCAGTTTTAAATTGCGACTTTTTATACCGAAAATATGCCAATTACTGAAAGCGGCGATGGATCATATTTTGCCCAAACCCTCTCTGCAGTTTTCAAAATATCCCAAACATCCCAAATTCGACCCTTGAGCCATAGTTTGGAGCCAAATTCTGGCTTTCTGCACGTATTCGAAGTTTGAAACTACGACTATTTATACCGACAATATGCCAATTACTGAAAGTGTCGATGGATCACATTTTGGACAATCTCTCCCCGCAGTTTTCAAAATATCCCAAACATCCCAAATTCGACGCTAGAGCCAAATTTTGGAGCCAAATTCTTGCTCTCTGCACGTATTCGCAGTTTGAAACTACGAAATTTTATAAAGAAAATATGCCAATTACTGAGAGCAGCGATGGGTCACAGTTTGCCCAAACCACCTCATGCAGTTTTCAAATTTTCCCAAAGAACCCAAATTCGACCATTGAGCCATATTTTGGAGCCAAGGTCTTGCTCTCTGCACGTATTTGCAGTTTGAAATTACGACTTTTTATACCGAAAATATGCAAATTACTGAAAGCGGCGATGGATTACATTTTGCCCAAACACTCACTGCAGTTTTCAAAATATCCCAAACATCCCTAATTCGAACCTTGAGCCATGTTTTGGAGCCAAATTCTGGCTCCCTGCACGTATTCGTAGTTTAAAATTACGACATTTTATACCGAAAATATTCCAATTACTGACAACAGCGATGGATCACGTTTTGCCCAAACCCTCCCTGCAGTTTTTAAACATCCCAAACATCCCAAATTCGACCATTGAGCCATATTTTGGAGCCAAATTCTTGCTCTCTTTACGAATTCGAAGTCAGAAATTACGACTTTTTATACTGAAAATATTCTAATTACTGAGAACAGCGAAGGGTCATATTTTGCCCGAACCCCCCCTGCAGTTTTCAAAATATCCCAAACGTCCGAAATTCGACGCTTGAGCCATATTTTCGAGCCAAATAATGGCTTTCTGCACGTATTCGGAGTTTGAAATTACGACATTTTATACCGAAAATATGACAGTTTCTGAAAACTGCGATGGATCACATTTTGCCCAAACCCTCCCTGCAGTTTTCAAAATATCCCAATCACCCTAAATTCGACGCTTGAGCCATATTATGAGCCAAATTCTGGCTCTCTGCACATATTCGCAGTTTGAAATTACGACATTTTATACCGAAAATATGCCAATTACTGAAAGCGGCTATGGGTCACATTTTGCCCAAACACCCCCTGCAGTTTGCAAAATATCCCAAACATCCCAAATTCGACGCTTGAGCCATGTTTTGGAGCCAAATTCGGGCTTTCTGCACGTATTCGCAGTTTGAAATTACGTCATTTTATACCGAAAATATGCCAATTACTGAGAGCAGCGATGTGTCACCTTTTGCCCAAATCACCCCTGCAGTTTTCAAAATATCACAAAAATCCCAAATTCGACACTAGAGCCATAATTTGGAGCCAAATTCTGGCTCTAAGCACGTATTCGCAGTTTGAAATTACGAATTTTTATACCGAAAATACGCAAATTACTACGACCGGCGATGAATCACATTTTGCCCAAACCCTTCTTGCAGTTTTCAAAATATCCCAAACATCCCAAAATCAACGCTTGAGCAATATTTTAGAGCCAAATCCTGACTCTCTGCACGTATTCGCAGTTTGAAATTATGACTTACATACTGAAAAATTGGGGGATCCCATTTTGCCCAACCCTCCCTGCAGTTTTCAAAATATTCCAAACATCCCAAATTCGACCCTTGAGCCATATTTTGGAGCCAAATTTTTGCTCGCTGTACGAATTCGCAGTCTGAAATTACGACTTTTTATACAGAAAATATGCCAATTACTGAAATCGGCGATGGATTACATTTTGCCCAAAACCTCCTTGCAGTTTTCAAAATATCCCAAACATCCAAAATTCGACCCTTGAGCCATATTTTGGAGCCAAATTCTGGCTCTCTCCACGTATTCGCAGTTTGAAGTTGCGATTTTTTATACCGTAAATAGACCATTTTCTGAGAGCTGCCATGGATCACATTTTGCCCAAACCCTCCCTGAAGTTTTTAAAATATCCCAAACATCCCAAATTCGACTTTTGAGCCATAGTTTGGAGCCAAATTCTTGTTATCTGTACGTATTCGCAGTCTGAAATTACGAATTTTTATACTGATAATATGCTAATTACTGAGAGCGGCGAAGAGTCATATTTTAACCGAACCCCCCTTGCAGTTTTCAAAATATCCCAAACGTCCCAAATTCGACACTAGAGCCGTAATTTGGAGCCAAATTCTGGCTCTAAGCACGTATTCGCAGTTTGAAATTACGAACTTTTATACCGAAAATACGCAAATTACTGAGAGCTGCGATAAATCACATTTTGCCCAAACCCTCCTTGCAGTTTTCAAAATATCCCAAACATCAGAAATTCAACACTTGAACCATATTTTGGACCCAAATACTTGCTCTCCGTACGTATTAGCTGTTTGAATTTACGATATTTTTTTACCGAAAATATGCCAAATATTGAAAGCGGCGATGGATCACATTATGCCCAACCCTCCCCGCAGTTTTCTAAATTTCCCAAACATCTCAAAATCGACGCTTTTGGAGCCAAATCTTGGCTCTCTGCACGTATTCGCAGTTTGAAATTACGTCATTTTATACCGAAAATATGAAAATTACTCAGAGCAGCGATGGATCTCATTTTGCTTGCAGTTTTCAAAATACCCCTAACATCCCAAATTCGACCCTTGAGCCATATTTTGGAGCCAAGGTCTGGCTCTCTGCACGTATTCACAGTTTGAAATTACGACTTTTTATACCGAAAATATGCCAATTACTGAAAGAGGCGATTGATCACAATTTGCCTAAAACCTCATAGCTGATTTCAAAATATCCCAAACATCCCAAATTCGACGCTTGAGCCATATTTTGGAGCCAAATTCTGGCTCTCGGCGCGTATTCGCAGTTTGAAATTACGACTATTTAAACCGAAAATATGACAATTACTTTAAGTAGCGATTGATCACATTTTGCCCAAACTCTCCCCGCAGTTTTCAAAATATCCCAAACATCCCAAATTCGACGCTTGGGCCATATTTTGGAGCCAAATTCTGGCTCTCGGCACGTATTCGCAGTTTGAAACTACGAACTTTTATACCGAAAATATGCCAATTACTGATAGCGGCGATGGGTCACATTTTTCCCAAACCACCTCCTGCAGTTTTCAAATTATCCCAAAAATCCCAAATTCGACCCTTGAGCTATATTTTGGAGCCAAATTCTGGCTCTCTGCACTTATTCGCAGTTTGAAATTACGACTTTTTATACCGAAAATATGCCAATTACTGAAAGCAGTGACGGGTCACATTTTGCCCAAACTCCCCCTGCAGTTTTCAAAATATCCTAATCATCCCAAATTCGACGCTTGAACCATATTTTGAAACCAAATTCCGGCTTTCTGCACGTATTCGCAGTTTGAAATTACGTCATTTTATACCGAAAATATGAAAATTACTGAGAGAAGCGATGGGTCACATTTTGCCTAAAACCCCCCTGCAGTTTTCAAATTATTCCAAAGATCCCAAATTCGACCCCTGAGCCATATTTAGAGCCAAATTCTGGCTCTCTGCACGTATTCGCAGTTTGAAATTTTGACTTTTATACCGAAAATTTGCCAATTACTGAAAGCGGCGAGGCATCCCATTTTGCCCAACTCTCCCTGCAGTTTTCAAAATATCCAAAACATCCCAAATTCGACCCTTGATCCATATTTTGGAGCCAAATTCTTGCTCTCTGTACGAGTTCGCAGTATGAAATTACGACTTTTTATACTGAAAATATGCCTATTACTGAAAGCGGCAATGGATCACATTTTGCCCAAAACCTCCTTGCAGTTTTCAAAATATCCCAAACATCCCAATTTCGACCCCTTAGCTGTATTTTGGAGCCAAATTCTGGCTCTCTTTACGAATTCGAAGTCTGAAATTACGACTTTTTATACCGAAAATATGCCAATTACTGAAAGCGGCGATGGATCACATTTTGCCCAAACCCTCCCTGCAGTTTTCAAAATATCCCAAACATCCCAAATTCGACGCTTGAGACATATTTTGGAGCCAAATTCTGGCTCTGTGCACGTATTCGCAGTTTGAAATTACGATTTTTTATACCGAAAATATACCAATTACTGAGAGCAGCCATGGATCACATTTTGCCCAAACCCTCACTGCAGTTTTCAAAATATCCCAAATATCCAAAATTCGACCCTTGAGCCATAGTTTGGAGCCAAATTCTGGCTCTCTGCACATATTCGCAGTTTGAAATTACGACATTTTATTCCGAAAATATGCCAATTACTGAAAGCGGCTATGGGTCACATTTTGCCCAAACTCCCTTTGCAGTTTTCAAAATATCCCAAACATCCCAAATTCGACCCTTGAGCCATATTTTGGAGCCAAGTTCGGGCTCTCTGCTTGTACTTCGCAGATTGAAATTACGACTTTTTGAACCGAAGATTTGCCAATTACTGAGAGCGGCGATGGGTCACATTTTGCCAAAACCAACCCCGCAGTTTTCAAAATATTCCAAACATCGCATATTCGACGCTTAAGCCATATTTTCTAGCCAAATTCTGGCTCTCTGCTTCTATTTCGCAGTTTGAAATTACGACTTTTCATACCGAAAATATGCCAATTACTGAAAGCGGCTATGGGTCACATTTTGCCCAAACTCCCTTTGCAGTTTTCAAAATGTCCCAAACATCCCAAATTCGCCACTAGAGCCATATTTTGGAGCCAAGGTCTGGCTCTCTGCACGTATTCGCAGTTTGAAAATACGACTTTTTATACCGAAAATATGCCAATTACTGAAAGAGGCGATTGATCACAATTTGCCTAAAACCTCCCTGCAGATTTCAAAATATCCCAAACATCCCAAATTCGACGCTTGAGCCATATTTTGGAGCCAAATTCATGTTTTCTGCACGTATTCGCAGTTTGAAATTACGACTACTTAAACCGAAAATATGACAATTACTGAAAGTGGCGATGGATCACATTTTGCCCAAACTCTTCCCGCAGTTTTCAAAATATCCCAAACATCCCAAATTCGACACTTGAGCCATATTTTGGAGCCAAATTCTGACTCTCTGCACGTATTAGCAGTTTGAAACTACGAACTTTTATACCGAAAATATGCCAATTACTGAGAGCGGCGATGGGTCACATTTTGCCCAAACCACCCCCTGCAGTTTTCAAATTATCTCAAAAATCCCAAATTCGACCCTTGAGCTATATTTTGGAGCCAAACTCTGGCTCTCTGCACTTATTCGTAGTTTGAAATTACTACTTTTTATACCGAAAATATGCCAATTACTGAAAGCAGTGACGGGGCACATTTTTCCCAAACTCCCCCTGCAATTTTCAAAATATCCTAATCATCCCAAATTCGACGCTTGAGCCATATTTTTAAGCCAAATTCGGGCTTTCTGCACTTATTCGCAGTTTGAAAATAAGTCATCTTATACCGAAAATATGCCAATTACTGAGAGCACCGATGGGTCACATTTTGCCCAAACCCCCCCTGCAGTTTTCAAAATATCACAAAAATCCCAAATTCGACGCTAGAGCCATATTTTGGAGCCAAATTCTGGCTCTCAGCATGTATTCTCAGTTTGAAATTACGACTTTTTACACCGAAAATACGCAAATTACTTAAAGCGGCGATAAATCACATTTTGCCCAAACACTCCTTGCAGTTTTCAAAATATCCCAAACATCCCAAATTCAAAGCTTGAACCATTTTTTGGAGCCAAATAATGGCTCTCCGCACGTATTCGCAGTTTGAAATTACGACTTTTTATTCAGAAAATAAGCCAATTACTTAGAGCGGTGATGGGTCACATTTTGCCAAAACCCCCCCTGCAGATTTCAAAATATCCTAAACATCCCAAATTCAACGCTTGAGCCATATTTTGGAGCCAAATTCTGGTTTTCTGCACGTATTCGCAATTTGAAACTACGAACTTTTTTACCGAAAATATGCCAATTATTGAGAGCGGCGATGGGTCACATTTTGTCCAAACCCTACCTGCAGTTTTCAAATTATCCCAAAGATCCCAAATTCGACCCATGAGCCATATTTTGGAGCCAAGTTCTTGCTCTCTGTAAGAATTCGCAGTCTGAAATTTCGACTTTTTATACTGAAAATATGCCAATTACTGAAAGCGACGATGGATCACATTTTGCCCTAAACCTCTTTGCAGTTTTCAAAATATCCCAAACATCCCAAATTCGACCAAAGCTATATTTTGGAGCCAAATTCTGGCTCTCTTTACGAATTCGAAGTCTGAAATTACGACTTTTTATACTGAAAATATGCTAATTACTGACAGCGGCGAAGGGTCATATTTTGCCCGAACCCCAATGCAGTTTTCAAAACATCCCAAACGTCCCAAATTCGACGCTTGAGCCATATTTTGGAGCCAAATTCTGGCTCTCTGCACGTATTCGCAGTTTAAAATTACGATTTTTTATACCGAAAATATGCCAATTACTGAAAGCGGCGATGGATCACATTTTGCCCAAACCCTCCCTGCAGTTTTCAAAATATCCCAAACATCCCAAATTCGACGCTTGAGCCATATTTTGGAGGCAAATTCGGGCTCTCTGCACGTATTCGAAGTTTGACATTACGATTTTTTATACCGAAAATATACCAATTACTGACAGCAGCTATGGATCACATTTTGCCCAAACTCCCCCTGCAGTTTTCAAATTATCCCAAACACCCCAAAATAGACACTTGAGCCATATTTTGGAGCCAAATCCTGGCTCTCTACACGTATTCGCAGTTTGAAATTCCGACTTTTTATTCAGAAAATAAGCCAAATACTGAGAGCGGTGATGGGTCACATTTTGCAAAAACCCCCCCTGCAGTTGTCAAAATATTCTGAACATCCCAAATTCGACCCTTGAGTCAGATTTTGGAGCCAAGTTCGGGCTCTCTGCTTATACTTCGCAGTTTAAAATTACGACTTTTTATACCGAAAATATGTCAATTACTGAAAGCGGCTATGGGTCACATTTTGTCCAAATCCCCCCGTGCAGTTTTCAAAATACCACAAAAATCCCAAATTCGACACTAGAGCCATAATTTGGAGCCAAATTCTGGCCCTCTGCACGTATTCGCAGTTTGAAATTACGATTTTTTATACCGAAAATATGCCAATTACTGAGAGCAGCAATGGATCACATTTTGCCCAAACCCTCCCTGCAGTTTTCAAAATATCACAAACATCCCAAATTCGGCCTTTGAGCCATAGTTTGGAGCCAAATTCTGGCCCTCTGCACGTATTCGCAGTTTGAAATTACGATTTTTTATACCGAAAATATGCCAATTACTGAGAGCAGCAATGGATCACAATTTGCCCAAACCCACCCTGCAGTTTTCTAAGTATATCACAAACATCCAAAATTCAACGCTAAAACCATATTTTGGAGCCAAATTCTGGCTCTCAGCATGTATTCGCAGTTTGAAATTATGACTTTTTATACCGAAAATACGCAAATTACTTAAAGCGGCGATAAATCACATTTTGCCCAAACACTCCTTGCAGTTTTCAAAATATCCCAAACATCCCAAATTCAAAGCTTGAACCATATTTTGGAGCCAAATAATGGCTCTCCGCACGTATTCGCAGTTTGAATTTACGACTTTTTATTCAGAAAATAAGCCAAATACTGAGAGCGGAATGGGTCACATTTTGCCAAAACCCCCCCCTGCCGATTTCAAAATATCCCAAACATCCCAAATTCGACGCTTGAGCCATATTTTAGAGCCAAATTCTGGTTTTCTGCACGTATTCGCAATTTGAAACTACGAACTTTTATACCGAAAATATGCCAATTTTTGAGAGCGGCGATGGGTCACATTTTGCCCAAACCACACCTGCAGTTTTCAAATTATCCCAAAGATCCCAAATTCGACCCCTGAGCTATATTTTGGAGCCAAATTCTGTCTCTCTGCACGTATTCGCAGTTTGAAATTATGAATTTTATACCGAAAATTTGCCAATTACTGAAAGCGGCGATGGATCACATTTTGCCCAAACCCTCCCTGCAGTTTTCAAAATATCCCAAACATCCCAAATTCGACGCTTGAGCCATATTTTGGAGCCAAATTCGGGCTCTCTGCACGTATTCGTAGTTTGAAATTACGATTTTTTATACCGAAAATATACCAATTACTGACAGCAGCCATGGATCACATTTTGCCCAAACTCTCCCTGCAGTTTTCAAAATATCCCAAGTATCCAAAATTCGACCCTTGAGCCATAGTTTGGAGCCAAATTCTGGCTCTCTGCACATATTCGCAGTTTGAAATTACGACATTTTATACCGAAAATATGCCAATTACTGAAAGCGGCTATTGGTCACATTTTGCCCAAACTCCCCCTGAAGTTTTCAAAATATCCCAAACACCCCAAAATAGACACTTGAGCCATATTTTGGAGCCAAATTCTGGCTCTCTGCACATATTCGCAGTTTGAAATTACGACTTTTTATAACGAAAATATGCCAATTACTGAAAGCAGCGATGGGTCACATTTTGCCCAAACCCCCCTACAGTTTTCAAAATATCTCAAACATCACAAATTCGACGCATGAGCCATATTTTGGAGCCAAATTGTGGCTCTCTGCATTTTGCCCAAAACCCCCTGCAGTTTTCAAAATATGACAAACATCCAAAATTCGACGCTAAAGCCATATTTTGGAGCCAAATTTTGGCTCTTAGCACGTATTCGCAGTTTGAAATAAAGACTTTTTATTCCGAAAATACGCAAATTACTGAAAGCGGCGATAAATCACATTTTGCCCAAACACTCCTTAGAGTTTCCAAAATATGCCAAACATCTCAAATTCAACGCTTGAACCATATTTTGGAGCCAAATACTGGCTCTCCGCACGTATTCGCAGTTTGAAATTACGACATTTTTTTACCGGAAATATGCCAAATATTGAAAGCGGCGATGGATCCCATTTTGCCCAACCCTCCCTGCAGTTTTTAAAATATTCCAAACATCCCAAATTCGACCCTTGAGCCATATTTTGGAGCCAAGTTCTGGCTCTCTGCTTGTACTTCGCCGTTTGAAATTACGACTTTTTTTTACCGAAAATATGCCAATTACTGAGAGCGGCGATGGATCTCATTTTGCCCCCCCCCCATCCCTGCAGTTTTCAAAATACCCCAGACATCCCAAATTCGACCCTTGAGCCATATTTTGGAGCCAAATTTTGGCTCTCTGCACATATTCGCAGGTTGAAAATACGATATTTTATACCGAAAATATGCCAATTACTGAAAGCGGCGATGGGTCACATTTTGCCCAAACCCCACCTGCAGTTTTCAAAATATTCCAAACATCCTAAAATCGACGCTTGAGCTATACTTTGCAGCCAAATTCTGGCTCTCTGCACGTATTCGCAGTTTGAAATTTCGACTTTTATACCAAAAAATGCCAATTACTGAGAGCGGCGATGGATCACATTTTGCCCAACCCTCCCTGCAGTTTTTAAAATATCCCAAACATCCCAAAATCGACGCTTGAGCTATATTTTGGAGCCAAATTCTGGCTCTCAGCACGTATTCGCAGTTTGAAATTTCGACTTTTATACCAAAAAATGCCAATTACTGAGAGCGGCGATGGATCCCATTTTGCCTTAAACCTCCCTACAGCTTTAAAAATATCCTAAACATCCCAAATTTGACGCATGAGCCATATTTTGGAGCCAAATTCGGGTTTCTTGCTCGTATTCTCAGATTGAAATTACGTCTTTTTATACCGAAAATATGCCAATTACTGAGAGCAGCGATGGGTCACATTTTGACCAAACCCCCCTGCAGTTTTCAAAATATCCCAAACATCCCAAATTTGATCCTTGAGCCATATTTTGGAGCCAAACTCTGGCTCTCTGCACATATTCCCAGTTTGAAATTACGATTCTTTTTACCGAAAATATGTCAATTACTGAGAGCGGTGATAGGTCATATTTTGCCCAAACCCCCCCTACAGTTTTCAGAATATCCCAAACATCTCAAATTCCACCCTTGAGCCATATTTTGGAGGCAAATTCTGGCTCTCTGCACGTATTCGCAGTTTGAAATTACGGTTTTTTATACCGAAAATATGCCAATTACTGAGAGCAGCTATGGATCACATTTTGCCCAAACCCTCCCTGCAGTTTTCAAAATATCCCAAACATCCCAAATTCGACCTTTGAGTCATATTTTGGAGCCAAATTCTGGCTCTCTACAGTTTTTCGCAGTTTGAAATTACGACTTTTTATTCCGAAAAAATGCCAATTACTGAAAGCGGCGATGGATCCCATTTTGCCCAAACCCTCCCTGCAGTTTTCAAATATTCCAAACATCCCAAATTCAACGCTTGAGCCATATTTTGGAGCCAAATTCTGGCTCTCTGAGCGTATTCGCAGTTTGAAATTACGACTTTTTTATACCGAAAATATGCAAATTACTGAGAGCGGCGATGGATCACATTTTGCCCAAACCCGCTCTGCAGTTTTCAAAATATCGCAAAATTCCCAAATTTGACGCATGAGCCATATTTTGGAGCCAAATTGTTGCTCTCTGTACGTTAATACATGCAGAGAGCACGTATTTTGCATACCAAAAATATGCCAAATACTGAGAGAAGCAATGGATCACATTTTCCCAAACCCCCCTGCAGTTTTTAAAAAATTCCAAACTTCCCAAATTCGACCCTTGAGCCATATTTTGGAGCCAAATTCTGGCTCTCTGCACGTATTCGCAGTTTGAAATTACGTCATTTTATACCGAAAATATGCCAATTACTGAGAGCGGCGATGGGTCACATTTTGCCCAGACCCCCCTACAGTTTTCAAAATATCCCAAACATCTCAAATTCGACGCATGAGCCATATTTTAGAGCCAAATTGTGGCTCTCTGCATTTTGCCCAAACGCACCCTGCAGTTTCCAAAATGTCCCAAACATCCCAAATTCAACGCTTCAACCATATTTTGGAGCCAAATACTGGCTCTCCGCACGTAATCGCAGTTCGAAATTACGACATTTTTTTTTACCGAAAATGTTCCAAATATTGAAAGCGGCGATGGATGACATGCGTTTTGAAGCAAGTTATCTTGTATTGTGCTTTGTACTTAATATCATCGAATTTTGCAATATTTTGAGGTTTTTTATCCTTGATTCCTTTATGAGATATTAACCAAATATTAACGATTTAGGCAATATTTTGCCGTTTTTCCGCGTTTTCTAGCCTTTTGTGTTTATTGCCATTAATTCAATAAATTTACGATAAATATGAGGCAAACACTCAATTAATTGCAAATTAAAATTAAATACTTGATTTTAAATCAACTATCTGTACCTCGTTAAAATAGTGAGTAAGATATTGATTAGGAGAGAATTTCTGTTTTTATTGCATATTTCAACGTTTCAGCCAGATTAGAGCAGTTTTACGAATTCAGAAATAAACGGAAATTCATGAACGTTTTAGGTAATTCTAAAGAAAACACATTGATTTTTATCATTTGAATTGAAAACATCGTTTTCACATGCCTTTTTAATGATCAAAATAGTACGCAACCTCGCTCTAAGATTTTAAGTAAAAATCCTCGAATTTGGTATTATAGTGACTTTTTTCACGTTTTTCATGTAGGGTGATTTTAGGTAATTTTGATACTACTTAATGTTGTCTCTCTATTTGTGATTTGGCCTACAAATCTCAGAATTTCACATATTGCGTTTTTAAGCAAGTTTTCTTGCATTGTGCCTTGTACATAAAATCATCGAATTTATCAATATTTTGAGGTTTTTCATCGTTGTTTCCTTTATGAGATTTCATCCAAATATCAAAAATTTAGGCCATATTTGGCCGTTTTACAGCGTTTCAAGCATTTTCGGTTTATTGCTATTAATTCATTAAATTTACGATAAATATGATGCAAACACGAAATGAATTGCAAATTACCCTTAAATATTTGATTTTCAATCAACTATTTGTACCTTGTTAAAATAGTGAGTCAGATATTGATTAAGAGAGATTTTCTGTTTTTATTGCATATTTCGACGTTTCAGCCGGATTAAAGCGGTTTTACGAGTACCTCTTTTTTCGGTAATACAAACGGAAATTCAGGAACATTTTAGGTAATTCTAAAGAAAACACATTGATTTTTATCATTTGAATTGGAAACAACGTTTTCATATGCCTTTTTAATGATCAAAATAATACGCAACCTTGCTCTATGATTTTATGTAAAAAATCCTCGAATTTGGTATTATAGTGACTTTTTTCACGTTTTTTATATAGAGTGATTTAGGTGAAATTGTTCGGATTTACTAATATTTTGATACTACTTCATGTTGTCCCACTATATGTGATTTGGCCTTCAAATCTCAGAATTTCCCGAAATATTACGTTTTTAAGCAAGTTATCTTGCATTGTGCTTTGTACTTAATATCATTGAATTTTACAATATTTTGAGGTTTTTCATCCTTGTTTCCTTTATGAGATATAAACCAAATAGCAACGATTTAGGCAATATTTTGCCGTTTTTCCGCGTTTTCTAGCCTTTTCTGTTTATTGCCATTAATTCAATAAATTTACGATAAATATGATGCAAACACGTAATCAATTGCAAATTAAAATTAAATACTTGATTTTAAATCAACTATCTGTACCTCGTTAAAATAGTGAGTAAGATATTGATTAGGAGAGAATTTCTGTTTTTATTGGATATATCGACGTTTCAGCCAGATTAGAGCAGTTTTACGAATTCAGAAATAAACGGAAATTCATGAACGTTTTAGGTAATTCTAAAGAAAACACATTGATTTTATCATTTGAATTGAAAACATCGTTTTCACATGCCTTTTTAATGATCAAAAAATTACCCAACCTCGCTCTAAGATTTTAAGTAAAAATCCTCGAGTTTGGTATTATAGTGACTTTTTTCACGTTTTTCATGTAGGGTGATTTTAGGTAAAAATGTTCGAAATTTCTAACATTTTGATACTACTTAATGTTGTCTCTCTATTTGTGATTTGGCCTACAAATCTCAGAATTTCACATATTGCGTTTTTAAGCAAGTTTTCTTGCATTGTGCCTTGTACATAAAATCATCGAATTTATCAATATTTTGAGGTTTTTCATCGTTGTTTCCTTTATGAGATTTCATCCAAATATCAAAAATTTAGGCCATATTTGGCCGTTTTACAGCGTTTCAAGCATTTTCGGTTTATTGCTATTAATTCATTAAATTTACGATAAATATGATGCAAACACGTAATGAATTGCAAATTACCCTTAAATATTTGATTTTCAATCAACTATTTGTACCTTGTTAAAATAGTGAGTCAGATATTGATTAAGAGAGATTTTCTGTTTTTATTGCATATTTCGACGTTTCAGCTGGATTAAAGCGGTTTTACGAGTACCTCTTTTTTCGGTAATACAAACGGAAATTCAGGAACATTTTAGGTAATTCTAAAGAAAACACATTGATTTTTATCATTTGAATTGGAAACAACGTTTTCATATGCCTTTTTAATGATAAAAATAATACGCAACCTTGCTCTATGATTTTATGTAAAAAATCCTCGAATTTGGTATTATAGTGACTTTTTTCACGTTTTTCATGTAGAGTGATTTAGGTGAAATTGTTCGAATTTACTAATATTTTGATACTACTTCATGTTGTCCCACTATATGTGATTTGGCCTTCAAATCTCAGAATTTCCCGAAATATTACGTTTTTAAGCAAGTTATCTTGCTTTGTGCTTTGTACTTAATATCATCGAATTTTGCAATATTTTGAGGTTTTTCATCCTTGTTTCCTTTATGAGATATAAACCAAATAGCAACGATTTAGGCAATATTTTGCCGTTTTTCCGCGTTTTATAGCCTTTTCTTTTTATTGCCATTAATTCAATAAATTTACGATAAATATGATGCAAACACGTAATTAATTGCAAATTAAAATTAAATACTTGATTTTAAATCAACTATCTGTACCTCGTTAAAATAGTGAGTAAGATATTGATTAGGAGAGATATTCTGTTTTTATTGCATATTTCGACCTTTCAGCCAGATTAGAGCAGTTTTACGAATTCAGAAATAAACGGAAATTCATGAACGTTTTAGGTAATTCTAAAGAAAATACATTGATTTTATCATTTGAATTGAAAACATCGTTTTCACATGCCTTTTTAATGATCAAAATAATACGCAACCTCGCTCTAAGATTTTAAGTAAAAATCCTCGAGTTTGGTATTATAGTGACTTTTTTCACGTTTTTCATGTAGGGGTGATTTTAGGTAAAAATGTTCGAAATTTCTAACATTTTGATACTACTTAATGTTGTCTCTCTATTTGTGATTTGGCCTACAAATCTCAGAATTTCACATATTGCGTTTTTAAGCAAGTTTTCTTGCATTATGCCTTGTACATAAAATCATCGAATTTATCAATATTTTGAGGTTTTTCATCGTTGTTTCCTTTATGAGATTTCATCCAAATATCAAAAATTTAGGCCATATTTGGCCGTTTTACAGCGTTTCAAGCATTTTCGGTTTATTGCTATTAATTCATTAAATTTACGATAAATATGATGCAAACACGTAATGAATTGCAAATTACCCTTAAATATTTGATTTTCAATCAACTATTTGTACCTTGTTAAAATAGTGAGTCAGATATTGATTAAGAGAGATTTTCTGTTTTTACTGCATATTTCGACGTTTCAGCCGGATTAAAGCGGTTTTACGAGTACCTCTTTTTTCGGTAATACAAACGGAAATTCAGGAACATTTTAGGTAATTCTAAAGAAAACACATTGATTTTTATCATTTGAATTGGAAACAACGTTTTCATATGCCTTTTTAATGATCAAAATAATACGCAACCTTGCTCTATGATTTTATGTAAAAAATCCTCGAATTTGGTATTATAGTGACTTTTTTCACGTTTTTTATATAGAGTGATTTAGGTGAAATTGTTCGGATTTACTAATATTTTGATACTACTTCATGTTGTCCCACTATATGTGATTTGGCCTTCAAATCTCAGAATTTCCCGAAATATTACGTTTTTAAGCAAGTTATCTTGCATTGTGCTTTGTACTTAATATCATTGAATTTTGCAATATTTTGAGGTTTTTCATCCTTGTTTCCTTTATGAGATATAAACCAAATAGCAACGATTTAGGCAATATTTTGCCGTTTTTCCGCGTTTTCTAGCCTTTTCTGTTTATTGCCATTAATTCAATAAATTTACGATAAATATATGATGCAAACACGTAATCAATTGCAAATTAAAATTAAATACTTGATTTTAAATCAACTATCTGTACCTCGTTAAAATAGTGAGTAAGATATTGATTAGGAGAGAATTTCTGTTTTTATTGCATATATCGACGTTTCAGCCAGATTAGAGCAGTTTTACGAATTCAGAAATAAACGGAAATTCATGAACGTTTTAGGTAATTCTAAAGAAAACACATTGATTTTATCATTTGAATTGAAAACATCGTTTTCACATGCCTTTTTAATGATCAAAAAATTACCCAACCTCGCTCTAAGATTTTAAGTCAAAATCCTCGAGTTTGGTATTATAGTGACTTTTTTCACGTTTTTCATGTAGGGTGATTTTAGGTAAAAATGTTCGAAATTTCTAACATTTTGATACTACTTAATGTTGTCTCTCTATTTGTGATTTGGCCTACAAATCTCAGAATTTCACATATTGCGTTTTTAAGCAAGTTTTCTTGCATTGTGCCTTGTACATAAAATCATCGAATTTATCAATATTTTGAGGTTTTTCATCGTTGTTTCCTTTATGAGATTTCATCCAAATATCAAAGATTTAGGCCATATTTGGCCGTTTTACAACGTTTCAAGCATTTTCGGTTTATTGCTATTAATTCATTAAATTTACGATAAATATGATGCAAACACGTAATGAATTGCAAATTACCCTTAAATATTTGATTTGCAATCAACTATTTGTACCTTGTTAAAATAGTGAGTCAGATATTGATTAAGAGAGATTTTCTGTTTTTATTGCATATTTCGACGTTTCAGCCGGATTAAAGCGGTTTTACGAGTACCTCTTTTTTCGGTAATACAAACGGAAATTCAGGAACATTTTAGGTAATTCTAAAGAAAACACATTGATTTTTATCATTTGAATTGGAAACAACGTTTTTATATGCCTTTTTAATGATCAAAATAATACGCAACCTTGCTCTATGATTTTATGTAAAAAATCCTCGAATTTGGTATTATAGTGACTTTTTTCACGTTTTTCATGTAGAGTGATTTAGGTGAAATTGTTCGGATTTAACAATATTTTGATACTACTTCATGTTGTCCCACTATATGTGATTTGGCCTTCAAATCTCAGAATTTCCCGTAATATTACGTTTTTAAGGAAGTTATCTTGCATTGTGCTTTGTACTTAATATCATCGAATTTTGCAATATTTTGAGGTTTTTCATCCTTGTTTCCTTTATGAGATATAAACCAAATAGCAACGATTTAGGCAATATTTTGCCGTTTTTCCGCGTTTTCTAGCCTTTTCTGTTTATTGCCATTAATTCAATAAATTTACGATAAATATGATGCAAACACGTAATCAATTGCAAATTAAAATTAAATACTTGATTTTAAATCAACTATCAGTACCTCGTTAAAATAGTGAGTAAGATATTGATTAGGAGAGAATTTCTGTTTTTATTGCATATATCGACGTTTCAGCCAGATTAGAGCAGTTTTACGAATTCAGAAATAAACGGAAATTCATGAACGTTTTAGGTAATTCTAAAGAAAATACATTGATTTTATCATTTTAATTGAAAACATCGTTTTCACATGCCTTTTTAATGATCAAAATAATACGCAACCTCGCTCTAAGATTTTAAGTAAAAATCCTCGAGTTTGGTATTATAGTGACTTTTTTCACGTTTTTCATGTAGGGTGATTTTAGGTAAAAATGTTCGAAATTTCTAACATTTTGATACTACTTAATGTTGTCTCTCTATTTGTGATTTGGCCTACAAATCTCAGAATTTCACATATTGCGTTTTTAAGCAAGTTTTCTTGCATTGTGCCTTGTACATAAAATCATCGAATTTATCCATATTTTGAGGTTTTTCATCGTTGTTTCCTTTATGAGATTTCATCCAAATATCAAAGATTTAGGCCATATTTGGCCGTTTTACAACGTTTCAAGCATTTTCGGTTTATTGCTATTAATTCATTAAATTTACGATAAATATGATGCAAACACGTAATGAATTGCAAATTACCCTTAAATATTTGATTTTCAATCAACTATTTGTACCTTGTTAAAATAGTGAGTCAGATATTGATTAAGAGAGATTTTCTGTTTTTATTGCATATTTCGACGTTTCAGCCGGATTAAAGCGGTTTTACGAGTACCTCTTTTTTCGGTAATACAAACGGAAATTCAGGAACATTTTAGGTAATTCTAAAGAAAACACATTGATTTTTATCATTTTAATTGGAAACAACGTTTTCATATGCCTTTTTAATGATCAAAATAATACGCAACCTTGCTCTATGATTTTATGTAAAAAATCCTCGAATTTGGTATTATAGTGACTTTTTTCACGTTTTTCATGTAGAGTGATTTAGGTGAAATTGTTCGGATTTAACAATATTTTGATACTACTTCATGTTGTCCCACTATATGTGATTTGGCCTTCAAATCTCAGAATTTCCCGTAATATTACGTTTTTAAGGAAGTTATCTTGCATTGTGCTTTGTACTTAATATCATCGAATTTTGCAATATTTTGAGGTTTTTCATCCTTGTTTCCTTTATGAGATATAAACCAAATAGCAACGATTTAGGCAATATTTTGCCGTTTTTCCGCGTTTTCTAGCCTTTTCTGTTTATTGCCATTAATTCAATAAATTTACGATAAATATGATGCAAACACGTAATCAATTGCAAATTAAAATTAAATACTTGATTTTAAATCAACTATCTGTACCTCGTTAAAATAGTGAGTAAGATATTGATTAGGAGAGAATTTCTGTTTTTATTGCATATATCGACGTTTCAGCCAGATTAGAGCAGTTTTACGAATTCAGAAATAAACGGAAATTCATGAACGTTTTAGGTAATTCTAAAGAAAACATATTGATTTTATCATTTGAATTGAAAACATCGTTTTCACATGCCTTTTTAATGATCAAAATATTACCCAACCTCGCTCTAAGATTTTAAGTAAAAATCCTCGAGTTTGGTATTATAGTGACTTTTTTCACGTTTTTCATGTAACCTTGCTCTATGCAACCTTGCAACCTTGCAACCTTGCTCTATGATTTTATGTAAAAAATCCTCGAATTTGGTATTATAGTGACTTTTTTCACGTTTTTCATGCAGAGTGATTTAGGTGAAATTGTTCGAATTTACTAATATTTATTGCCATTAATTCAATAAATTTACGATAAATATGATGAAAACACATAATTAATTGCAAATTAAAATTAAATACTTGATTTTAAATCAACTATCTGTACTTCGTTAAAATTGTGAGTAAGATATTGATTAGGAGAGATATTCTGTTTTTATTGCATATTTCGACGTTTCAGCCAGATTAGAGCAGTTTTACGAATTCAGAAATAAACGGAAATTCATGAACGTTTTAGGTAATTCTAAAGAAAATACATTGATTTTATCATTTGAATTGAAAACATCGTTTTCACATGCCTTTTTAATGATCAAAATAATACGCAACCTCGCTCTAAGATTTTAAGTAAAAATCCTCGAGTTTGGTATTATAGTGACTTTTTTCACGTTTTTCATGTAGGGTGATTTTAGGTAAAAATGTTCGAAATTTCTAACATTTTGATACTACTTAATGTTGTCTCTCTATTTGTGATTTGGCCTACAAATCTCAGAATTTCACATATTGCGTTTTTAAGCAAGTTTTCTTGCATTGTGCCTTGTACATAAAATCATCGAATTTTCCATATTTTGAGGTTTTTCATCGTTGTTTCCTTTGTGAGATTTCATCCAAATATCAAAGATTTAGGCCATATTTGGCCGTTTTACAACGTTTCAAGCATTTTCGGTTTATTGCTATTAATTCATTAAATTTACGATAAATATGATGCAAACACGTAATGAATTGCAAATTACCCTTAAATGTTTGATTTTCAATCAACTATTTGTACCTTGTTAAAATAGTGAGTCAGATATTGATTAACAGAGATTTTCTGTTTTTATTGCATATTTCGACGTTTCAGCCGGATTAAAGCGGTTTTACGAGTACCTCTTTTTTCTGTAATACAAACGGAAATTCAGGAACATTTTAGGTAATTCTAAAGAAAACACATTGATTTTTATCATTTGAATTGGAAACAACGTTTTCATATGCCTTTTTAATGATCAAAATAATACGCAACCTTGCTCTATGATTTTATGTAAAAAAATCCTCGAATTTGGTATTATAGTGACTTTGTTCACGTTTTTCATATAGAGTGATTTAGGTGAAATTGTTCGGATTTACTAATATTTTGATACAACTTCATGTTGTCCCACTATATGTGATTTGGCCTTCAAATCTCAGAATTTCCCGTAATATTACGTTTTTAAGCAAGTTATCTTGCATTGTGCTTTGTACTTAATATCATTGAATTTTGCAATATTTTGAGGTTTTTCATCCTTGTTTCCTTTATGAGATATAAACCAAATAGCAACGATTTAGGCAATATTTTGCCGTTTTTCCGCGTTTTCTAGCCTTTTCTGTTTATTGCCATTAATTCAATAAATTTACGATAAATATGATGCAAACACGTAATCAATTGCAAATTAAAATTAAATACTTGATTTTAAATCAACTATCTGTACCTCGTTAAAATAGTGAGTAAGATATTGATTAGGAGAGAATTTCTGTTTTTATTGCATATATCGACGTTTCAGCCAGATTAGAGCAGTTATACGAATTCAGAAATAAACGGAAATTCATGAACGTTTTAGGTAATTCTAAAGAAAACACATTGATTTTATCATTTGAATTGAAAACATCGTTTTCACATGCCTTTTTAATGATCAAAAACTTACCCAACCTCGCTCTAAGATTTTAAGTAAAAATCCTCGAGTTTGGTATTATAGTGACTTTTTTCACGTTTTTCATGTAGGGTGATTTTAGGTAAAAATGTTCGAAATTTCTAACATTTTGATACTACTTAATGTTGTCTCTCTATTTGTGATTTGGCCTACAAATCTCAGAATTTCACATATTGCGTTTTTAAGCAAGTTTTCTTGCATTGTGCCTTGTACATAAAATCATCGAATTTATCAATGTTTTGAGGTTTTTCATCGTTGTTTCCTTTATGAGATTTCATCCAAATATCAAAGATGTAGGCCATATTTGTCCGTTTTACAACGTTTCAAGCATTTTCGGTTTATTGCTATTAATTCATTAAATTTACGATAAATATGATGCAAACACGTAATGAATTGCAAATTACCCCTAAATATTTGATTTGCAATCAACTATTTGTACCTTGTTAAAATAGTGAGTCAGATATTGATTAAGAGAGATTTTCTGTTTTTATTGCATATTTCGACGTTTCAGCCGGATTAAAGCGGTTTTACGAGTACCTCTTTTTTCGGTAATACAAACGGAAATTCAGGAACATTTTAGGTAATTCTAAAGAAAACACATTGATTTTTATCATTTGAATTGGAAACAACGTTTTCATATGCCTTTTTAATGATCAAAATAATACGCAACCTTGCTCTATGATTTTATGTAAAAAATCCTCGAATTTGGTATTATAGTGACTTTTTTCACGTTTTTCATGTAGAGTGATTTAGGTGAAATTGTTCGGATTTAACAATATTTTGATACTACTTCATGTTGTCCCACTATATGTGATTTGGCCTTCAAATCTCAGAATTTCCCGTAATATTACGTTTTTAAGGAAGTTATCTTGCATTGTGCTTTGTACTTAATATCATCGAATTTTGCAATATTTTGAGGTTTTTCATCCTTGTTTCCTTTATGAGATATAAACCAAATAGCAACGATTTAGGCAATATTTTGCCGTTTTTCCGCGTTTTCTAGCCTTTTCTGTTTATTGCCATTAATTCAATAAATTTACGATAAATATGATGCAAACACGTAATCAATTGCAAATTAAAATTAAATACTTGATTTTAAATCAACTATCTGTACCTCGTTAAAATAGTGAGTAAGATATTGATTAGGAGAGAATTTCTGTTTTTATTGCATATATCGACGTTTCAGCCAGATTAGAGCAGTTTTACGAATTCAGAAATAAACGGAAATTCATGAACGTTTTAGGTAATTCTAAAGAAAACACATTGATTTTATCATTTGAATTGAAAACATCGTTTTCACATGCCTTTTTAATGATCAAAAAATTACCCAACCTCGCTCTAAGATTTTAAGTAAAAATCCTCGAGTTTGGTATTATAGTGACTTTTTTTAACGTTTTTCATGTAGGGTGATTTTAGGTAAAAATGTTCGAAATTTCTAACATTTTGATACTACTTAATGTTGTCTCTCTATTTGTGATTTGGCCTACAAATCTCAGAATTTCACATATTGCGTTTTTAAGCAAGTTTTCTTGCATTGTGCCTTGTACATAAAATCATCGAATTTATCAATATTTTGAGGTTTTTCATCGTTGTTTCCTTTATGAGTTTTCATCCAAATATCAAAGATTTAGGCCATATTTGGCCGTTTTACAACGTTTCAAGCATTTTCGGTTTATTGCTATTAATTCATTAAATTTACGATAAATATGATGCAAACACGTAATGAATTGCAAATTACCCTTAAATATTTGATTTGCAATCAACTATTAAAAAGTTTGTGAGGGTACCACCTCTGGTGCCAATGTGGGGACCCATAGCCTCGGAGAAGAAAATAAAAAGTATTCAGAGGAGACCTTGTGGTTTCTCACTGAACACTAATATTATCTTCTCCTACCACCCCCATTCTTTTGTATGTACACATATATATTTACTTTATTTGAACTTTGTTACAAAAAAGGAGTTACATATAGGTTACAAAGATGGTTGTCATAGGTTGTCGAGTTCCTCCAGCTCCTCAGATGGCGGGCAGGAACCCTGGATGCAGTGCGCATTTCCCCTCTGTATCGCCACACTGAGGCGCTGGAAAAGAAAGCTTGCAGCTCTCGGGTCCCTTGTTGTTTCAATGAGCCTAGAACCCAGTTCCTTCAAAAAACTGGTAGCACTTTTACCCCAGGCGCCGAGCGTCTCAGAAGCAATGGGGACAAAATTGTAGTGGTGATCCAGTTCTCTATACTTACGGGATTTGGCTGCTTCCCTGTGGGTGGCAGCGCCACCTGGTTGTGCAACACTGAGGTTAATGTAGGTGTTAGCCAGGGTTGATACGCACGTGTAGTCCCATACCAACTGCTTGCCATTCTTCCAGGGGTTCACTGTGATACCATCTGGGCGACCAATAAGAGCATCAGAGTTACGGGGCGTTAGGTAACGGGGCTCTCTTTCAGCTGGGCATCAACTATTTGTACCTTGTTAAAATAGTGACTTTCAGCTGGGCATCAACTATTTGTACCTTGTTAAAATAGTGAGTCAGATATTGATTAACAGAGATTTTCTGTTTTTATTGCATATTTCGACGTTTCAGCCGGATTAAAGCGGTTTTACGAGTACCTCTTTTTTCGGTAATACAAACGGAAATTCAGGAACATTTTAGGTAATTCTAAAGAAAACACATTGATTTTTATCATTTGAATTGGAAACAACGTTTTCATATGCCTTTTTAATGGTCAAAATAATACGCAACCTTGCTCTATGATTTTATGTAAAAAATCCTCGTATTTGGTATTATAGTGACTTTTTTCACGTTTTTCATGTAGAGTGATTTAGGTGAAATTGTTCGGATTTAACAATATTTTGATACTACTTCATGTTGTCCCACTATATGTGATTTGGCCTTCAAATCTCAGAATTTCCCGTAATATTACGTTTTTAAGGAAGTTATCTTGCATTGTGCTTTGTACTTAATATCATCGAATTTTGCAATATTTTGAGGTTTTTCATCCTTGTTTCCTTTATGAGATATAAACCAAATAGCAACGATTTAGGCAATATTTTGCCGTTTTTCCGCGTTTTCTAGCCTTTTCTGTTTATTGCCATTAATTCAATAAATTTACGATAAATATGATGCAAACACGTAATCAATTGCAAATTAAAATTAAATACTTGATTTTAAATCAACTATCTGTACCTCGTTAAAATAGTGAGTAAGATATTGATTAGGAGAGAATTTCTGTTTTTATTGCATATATCGACGTTTCAGCCAGATTAGAGCAGTTTTACGGATTCAGAAATAAACGGAAATTCATGAACGTTTTAGGTAATTCTAAAGAAAACACATTGATTTTATCATTTGAATTGAAAACATCGTTTTCACATGCCTTTTTAATGATCAAAAACTTACCCAACCTCGCTCTAAGATTTTAAGTAAAAATCCTCGAGTTTGGTATTATAGTGACTTTTTTCACGTTTTTCATGTAGGGTGATTTTAGGTAAAAATGTTCGAAATTTCTAACATTTTGATACTACTTAATGTTGTCTCTCTATTTGTGATTTGGCCTACAAATCTCAGAATTTCACATATTGCGTTTTTAAGCAAGTTTTCTTGCATTGTGCCTTGTACATAAAATCATCGAATTTATCAATATTTTGAGGTTTTTCATCGTTGTTTCCTTTATGAGATTTCATCCAAATATCAAAGATTTAGGCCATATTTGGCCGTTTTACAACGTTTCAAGCATTTTCGGTTTATTGCTATTAATTCATTAAATTTACGATAAATATGATGCAAACACGTAATGAATTGCAAATTACCCTTAAATATTTGATTTGCAATCAACTATTTGTACCTTGTTAAAATAGTGAGTCAGATATTGATTAACAGAGATTTTCTGTTTTTATTGCATATTTCGACGTTTCAGCCGAATTAAAGCGGTTTTACGAGTACCTCTTTTTTCGGTAATACAAACGGAAATTCAGGAACATTTTAGGTAATTCTAAAGAAAACACATTGATTTTTATCATTTGAATTGGAAACAACGTTTTCATATGCCTTTTTAATGATCAAAATAATACGCAACCTTGCTCTATGATTTTATGTAAAAAATCCTCGAATTTGGTATTATAGTGACTTTTTTCACGTTTTTCATGTAGAGTGATTTAGGTGAAATTGTTCGGATTTAACAATATTTTGATACTACTTCATGTTGTCCCACTATATGTGATTTGGCCTTCAAATCTCAGAATTTCCCGTAATATTACGTTTTTAAGGAAGTTATCTTGCATTGTGCTTTGTACTTAATATCATCGAATTTTGCAATATTTTGAGGTTTTTCATCCTTGTTTCCTTTATGAGATATAAACCAAATAGCAACGATTTAGGCAATATTTTGCCGTTTTTCCGCGTTTTCTAGCCTTTTCTGTTTATTGCCATTAATTCAATAAATTTACGATAAATATGATGCAAACACGTAATCAATTGCAAATTAAAATTAAATACTTGATTTTAAATCAACTATCTGTACCTCGTTAAAATAGTGAGTAAGATATTGATTAGGAGAGAATTTCTGTTTTTATTGCATATATCGACGTTTCAGCCAGATTAGAGCAGTTTTACGAATTCAGAAATAAACGGAAATTCATGAACGTTTTAGGTAATTCTAAAGAAAACACATTGATTTTATCATTTGAATTGAAAACATCGTTTTCACATGCCTTTTTAATGATCAAAAACTTACCCAACCTCGCTCTAAGATTTTAAGTAAAAATCCTCGAGTTTGGTATTATAGTGACTTTTTTCACGTTTTTCATGTAGGGTGATTTTAGGTAAAAATGTTCGAAATTTCTAACATTTTGATACTACTTAATGTTGTCTCTCTATTTGTGATTTGGCCTACAAATCTCAGAATTTCACATATTGCGTTTTTAAGCAAGTTTTCTTGCATTGTGCCTTGTACATAAAATCATCGAATTTATCAATATTTTGAGGTTTTTCATCGTTGTTTCCTTTATGAGATTTCATCCAAATATCAAAGATTTAGGCCATATTTGGCCGTTTTACAACGTTTCAAGCATTTTCGGTTTATTGCTATTAATTCATTAAATTTACGATAAATATGATGCAAACACGTAATGAATTGCAAATTACCCTTAAATATTTGATTTGCAATCAACTATTTGTACCTTGTTAAAATAGTGAGTCAGATATTGATTAACAGAGATTTTCTGTTTTTATTGCATATTTCGACGTTTCAGCCGAATTAAAGCGGTTTTACGAGTACCTCTTTTTTCGGTAATACAAACGGAAATTCAGGAACATTTTAGGTAATTCTAAAGAAAACACATTGATTTTTATCATTTGAATTGGAAACAACGTTTTCATATGCCTTTTTAATGATCAAAATAATACGCAACCTTGCTCTATGATTTTATGTAAAAAATCCTCGAATTTGGTATTATAGTGACTTTTTTCACGTTTTTCATGTAGAGTGATTTAGGTGAAATTGTTCGGATTTTACAATATTTTGATACTACTTCATGTTGTCCCACTATATGTGATTTGGCCTTCAAATCTCAGAATTTCCCGTAATATTACGTTTTTAAGGAAGTTATCTTGCATTGTGCTTTGTACTTAATATCATCGAATTTTGCAATATTTTGAGGTTTTTCATCCTTGTTTCCTTTATGAGATATAAACCAAATAGCAACGATTTAGGCAATATTTTGCCGTTTTTCCGCGTTTTCTAGCCTTTTCTGTTTATTGCCATTAATTCAATAAATTTACGATAAATATGATGCAAACACGTAATCAATTGCAAATTAAAATTAAATACTTGATTTTAAATCAACTATCTGTACCTCGTTAAAATAGTGAGTAAGATATTGATTAGGAGAGAATTTCTGTTTTTATTGCATATATCGACGTTTCAGCCAGATTAGAGCAGTTTTACGAATTCAGAAATAAACGGAAATTCATGAACGTTTTAGGTAATTCTAAAGAAAACACATTGATTTTATCATTTGAATTGAAAACATCGTTTTCACATGCCTTTTTAATGATCAAAAAATTACCCAACCTCGCTCTAAGATTTTAAGTAAAAATCCTCGAGTTTGGTATTATAGTGACTTTTTTAACGTTTTTCATGTAGGGTGATTTTAGGTAAAAATGTTCGAAATTTCTAACATTTTGATACTACTTAATGTTGTCTCTCTATTTGTGATTTGGCCTACAAATCTCAGAATTTCACATATTGCGTTTTTAAGCAAGTTTTCTTGCATTGTGCCTTGTACATAAAATCATCGAATTTATCAATATTTTGAGGTTTTTCATCGTTGTTGTCGGAAAATCCGACACCATTTAATATATCATACAGATAATTGCTGCTGTATTACCAACAAGTAACCCATAGAAAACGTAACTTGTAGTGGAATTACCGTCTAAAGAAAACGGGATATCATCACCACATACTATTATAATTCACCAGCTATTCTGCTGGGAATTATTCTTAAATACATTAGTCTTTGGACTTTACCATCATAAAATCATCTTATATAAATTAACTTAATTATCAATATTAAAGTAGAGTAATTGTGACCCTTCTATCACTTTCTGACATGTGGACAATGTAAGCCAGGCGTCAGAGTGGGGAAGGAGGGCAGCCATTGTTTATACTAGACCAGAGGCACACGGGAGCAAATACGGCTTCTGTTAATTTTACTTGGACGTAGTGTTATGGAAACCAAAGGTGTACCATTTTCAACACGCTGTCTACAAATTCAAGTTAAGTGTTCTTTCCGAAACCCATGTATCTTCATTTATGGCCATTAATGTCATTATATAGGGTGACCCGGTTAGAGCACGTGGAAGCCTCAAACTAAAGGTAATTAAGCCAGGTCTTCATGTTCCATGTACAGTTTTCTCTGAAATACTTGTCATATATAGGTTTCTGGCTTCACAGTTAGCGCCTTTTTGACAGGTCAAGACGAGGAAGAGTTTGTGCACCAGTTACTGGGTGATGGAAGCTACCTCAAAGAGGATAATTTGGTGTCTACACCCTAGTTATACCTGGTGGACTAACCTGCTGTACTATAAGATAAGGAACCTTTTCAATGTATCTAGTTACTGTAGTTTGATTGGCTGCATATATATTAATTTAATAACCCCCCCTAATGTGTAGAGGATCGATTTGTGAGATTAAGAGATTATTGCAGAAATACAGTCCACTTATCATTATACAAATTGCTATCGAAGTATATAAATTAACGTAAATATAAATTCATATAAATTAAATAAATGTAAATCTCACAGGTCGGTTCCCACAGTTGTTTCCTTTATGAGATTTCATCCAAATATCAAAGATTTAGGCCATATTTGGCCGTTTTACAACGTTTCAAGCATTTTCGGTTTATTGCTATTAATTCATTAAATTTACGATAAATATGATGCAAACACGTAATGAATTGCAAATTACCCTTAAATATTTGATTTTCAATCAACTATTTGTACCTTGTTAAAATAGTGAGTCAGATATTGATTAAGAGAGATTTTCTGTTTTTATTGCATATTTCGACGTTTCAGCCGGATTAAAGCGGTTTTACGAGTACCTCTTTTTTCGGTAATACAAACGGAAATTCAGGAACATTTTAGGTAATTCTAAAGAAAACACATTGATTTTTATCATTTGAATTGGAAACAACGTTTTCATATGCCTTTTTAATGATCAAAATAATACGCAACCTTGCTCTATGATTTTATGTAAAAAAATCCTCGAATTTGGTATTATAGTGACTTTTTTCACGTTTTTCATGTAGAGTGATTTAAGTGAAATTGTTCGGATTTAACAATATTTTGATACTACTTCATGTTGTCCCACTATATGTGATTTGGCCTTCAAATCTCAGAATTTCCCGTAATATTACGTTTTTAAGGAAGTTATCTTGCATTGTGCTTTGTACTTAATATCATCGAATTTTGCAATATTTTGAGGTTTTTCATCCTTGTTTCCTTTATGAGATATAAACCAAATAGCAACGATTTAGGCAATATTTTGCCGTTTTTCCGCGTTTTCTAGCCTTTTCTGTTTATTGCCATTAATTCAATAAATTTACGATAAATATGATGCAAACACGTAATCAATTGCAAATTAAAATTAAATACTTGATTTTAAATCAACTATCTGTACCTCGTTAAAATAGTGAGTAAAATATTGATTAGGAGAGAATTTCTGTTTTTATTGCATATATCGACGTTTCAGCCAGATTAGAGCAGTTTTACGAATTCAGAAATAAACGGAAATTCATGAACGTTTTAGGTAATTCTAAAGAAAACACATTGATTTTATCATTTGAATTGAAAACATCGTTTTCACATGCCTTTTTAATGATCAAAAACTTACCCAACCTCGCTCTAAGATTTTAAGTAAAAATCCTCGAGTTTGGTATTATAGTGACTTTTTTCACGTTTTTCATGTAGGGTGATTTTAGGTAAAAATGTTCGAAATTTCTAACATTTTGATACTACTTAATGTTGTCTCTCTATTTGTGATTTGGCCTACAAATCTCAGAATTTCACATATTGCGTTTTTAAGCAAGTTTTCTTGCATTGTGCCTTGTACATAAAATCATCGAATTTATCAATATTTTGAGGTTTTTCATCGTTGTTTCCTTTATGAGATTTCATCCAAATATCAAAGATTTAGGCCATATTTGGCCGTTTTACAACGTTTCAAGCATTTTCGGTTTATTGCTATTAATTCATTAAATTTACGATAAATATGATGCAAACACGTAATGAATTGCAAATTACCCTTAAATATTTGATTTGCAATCAACTATTTGTACCTTGTTAAAATAGTGAGTCAGATATTGATTAACAGAGATTTTCTGTTTTTATTGCATATTTCGACGTTTCAGCCGGATTAAAGCGGTTTTACGAGTACCTCTTTTTTCGGTAATACAAACGGAAATTCAGGAACATTTTAGGTAATTCTAAAGAAAACACATTGATTTTTATCATTTGAATTGGAAACAACGTTTTCATATGCCTTTTTAATGATCAAAATAATACGCAACCTTGCTCTATGATTTTATGTAAAAAATCCTCGAATTTGGTATTATAGTGACTTTTTTCACGTTTTTCATGTAGAGTGATTTAAGTGAAATTGTTCGGATTTAACAATATTTTGATACTACTTCATGTTGTCCCACTATATGTGATTTGGCCTTCAAATCTCAGAATTTCCCGTAATATTACGTTTTTAAGGAAGTTATCTTGCATTGTGCTTTGTACTTAATATCATCGAATTTTGCAATATTTTGAGGTTTTTCATCCTTGTTTCCTTTATGAGATATAAACCAAATAGCAACGATTTAGGCAATATTTTGCCGTTTTTCCGCGTTTTCTAGCCTTTTCTGTTTATTGCCATTAATTCAATAAATTTACGATAAATATGATGCAAACACGTAATCAATTGCAAATTAAAATTAAATACTTGATTTTAAATCAACTATCTGTACCTCGTTAAAATAGTGAGTAAGATATTGATTAGGAGAGAATTTCTGTTTTTATTGCATATATCGACGTTTCAGCCAGATTAGAGCAGTTTTACGAATTCAGAAAAAACGGAAATTCATGAACGTTTTAGGTAATTCTAAAGAAAACACATTGATTTTATCATTTGAATTGAAAACATCGTTTTCACATGCCTTTTTAATGATCAAAAACTTACCCAACCTCGCTCTAAGATTTTAAGTAAAAATCCTCGAGTTTGGTATTATAGTGACTTTTTTCACGTTTTTCATGTAGGGTGATTTTAGGTAAAAATGTTCGAAATTTCTAACATTTTGATACTACTTAATGTTGTCTCTCTATTTGTGATTTGGCCTACAAATCTCAGAATTTCACATATTGCGTTTTTAAGCAAGTTTTCTTGCATTGTGCCTTGCACATAAAATCATCGAATTTATCAATATTTTGAGGTTTTTCATCGTTGTTTCCTTTATGAGATTTCATCCAAATATCAAAGATTTAGGCCATATTTGGCCGTTTTACAACGTTTCAAGCATTTTCGGTTTATTGCTATTAATTCATTAAATTTACGATAAATATGATGCAAACACGTAATGAATTGCAAATTACACTTAAATATTTGATTTGCAATCAACTATTTGTACCTTGTTAAAATAGTGAGTCAGATATTGATTAACAGATATTATCTGTTTTTATTGCATATTTCGACGTTTCAGCCGGATTAAAGCGGTTTTACGAGTACCTCTTTTTTCGGTAATACAAACGGAAATTCAGGAACATTTTAGGTAATTCTAAAGAAAACACATTGATTTTTATCATTTGAATTGGAAACAACGTTTTCATATGCCTTTTTAATGATCAAAATAATACGCAACCTTGCTCTATGATTTTATGTAAAAAATCCTCGAATTTGGTATTATAGTGACTTTTTTCACGTTTTTCATGTAGAGTGATTTAAGTGAAATTGTTCGGATTTAACAATATTTTGATACTACTTCATGTTGTCCCACTATATGTGATTTGGCCTTCAAATCTCAGAATTTCCCGTAATATTACGTTTTTAAGGAAGTTATCTTACATTGTGCTTTGTACTTAATATCATCGAGTTTTGCAATATTTTGAGGTTTTTCATCCTTGTTTCCTTTATGAGATATAAACCAAATAGCAACGATTTAGGCAATATTTTGCCGTTTTTCCGCGTTTTCTAGCCTTTTCTGTTTATTGCCATTAATTCAATAAATTTACGATAAATATGATGCAAACACGTAATCAATTGCAAATTACAATTAAATACTTGATTTTAAATCAACTATCTGTACCTCGTTAAAATAGTGAGTAAGATATTGATTAGGAGAGAATTTCTGTTTTTATTGCATATATCGACGTTTCAGCCAGATTAGAGCAGTTTTACGAATTCAGAAATAAACGGAAATTCATGAACGTTTTAGGTAATTCTAAAGAAAACACATTGATTTTATCATTTGAATTGAAAACATCGTTTTCACATGCCTTTTTAATGATCAAAAAATTACCCAACCTCGCTCTAAGATTTTAAGTAAAAATCCTCGAGTTTGGTATTATAGTGACTTTTTTAACGTTTTTCATGTAGGGTGATTTTAGGTAAAAATGTTCGAAATTTCTAACATTTTGATACTACTTAATGTTGTCTCTCTATTTGTGATTTGGCCTACAAATCTCAGAATTTCACATATTGCGTTTTTAAGCAAGTTTTCTTGCATTGTGCCTTGTACATAAAATCATCGAATTTATCAATATTTTGAGGTTTTTCATCGTTGTTTCCTTTATGAGATTTCATCCAAATATCAAAGATTTAGGCCATATTTGGCCGTTTTACAACGTTTCAAGCATTTTCGGTTTATTGCTATTAATTCATTAAATTTACGATAAATATGATGCAAACACGTAATGAATTGCAAATTACCCTTAAATATTTGATTTTCAATCAACTATTTGTAAATTGTTAAAATAGTAAGTCAGATATTGATTAAGAGAGATTTTCTGTTTTTATTGCATATTTCGACGTTTCAGCCGGATTAAAGCGGTTTTACGAGTACCTCTTTTTTCTGTAATACAAACGGAAATTCAGGAACATTTTAGGTAATTCTAAAGAAAACACATTGATTTTTATCATTTGAATTGGAAACAACGTTTTCATATGCCTTTTTAATGATCAAAATAATACGCAACCTTGCTCTATGATTTTATGTAAAAAAATCCTCGAATTTGGTATTATAGTGACTTTGTTCACGTTTTTCATGTAGAGTGATTTAGGTGAAATTGTTCGGATTTACTAATATTTTGATACAACTTCATGTTGTCCCACTATATGTGATTTGGCCTTCAAATCTCAGAATTTCCCGTAATATTACGTTTTTAAGCAAGTTATCTTGCATTGTGCTTTGTACTTAATATCATTGAATTTTGCAATATTTTGAGGTTTTTCATCCTTGTTTCCTTTATGAGATATAAACCAAATAGCAACGATTTAGGCAATATTTTGCCGTTTTTCCGCGTTTTCTAGCCTTTTCTGTTTATTGCCATTAATTCAATAAATTTACGATAAATATGATGCAAACACGTAATCAATTGCAAATTAAAATTAAATACTTGATTTTAAATCAACTATCTGTACCTCGTTAAAATAGTGAGTAAGATATTGATTAGGAGAGAATTTCTGTTTTTATTGCATATATCGACGTTTCAGCCAGATTAGAGCAGTTTTACGAATTCAGAAATAAACGGAAATTCATGAACGTTTTAGGTAATTCTAAAGAAAACACATTGATTTTATCATTTGAATTGAAAACATCGTTTTCACATGCCTTTTTAATGATCAAAAACTTACCCAACCTCGCTCTAAGATTTTAAGTAAAAATCCTCGAGTTTGGTATTATAGTGACTTTTTTCACGTTTTTCATGTAGGGTGATTTTAGGTAAAAATGTTCGAAATTTCTAACATTTTGATACTACTTAATGTTGTCTCTCAATTTGTGATTTGGCCTACAAATCTCAGAATTTCACATATTGCGTTTTTAAGCAAGTTTTCTTGCATTGTGCCTTGTACATAAAATCATCGAATTTATCAATATTTTGAGGTTTTTCATCGTTGTTTCCTTTATGAGATTTCATCCAAATATCAAAGATTTAGGCCATATTTGGCCGTTTTACAACGTTTCAAGCATTTTCGGTTTATTGCTATTAATTCATTAAATTTACGATAAATATGATGCAAACACGTAATGAATTGCAAATTACCCTTAAATATTTCATTTGCAATCAACTATTTGTACCTTGTTAAAATAGTGAGTCAGATATTGATTAACAGAGATTTTCTGTTTTTATTGCATATTTCGACGTTTCAGCCGGATTAAAGCGGTTTTACGAGTACCTCTTTTTTCGGTAATACAAACGGAAATTCAGGAACATTTTAGGTAATTCTAAAGAAAACACATTGATTTTTATCATTTGAATTGGAAACAACGTTTTCATATGCCTTTTTAATGATCAAAATAATACGCAACCTTGCTCTATGATTTTATGTATAAAATCCTCGAATTTGGTATTATAGTGACTTTTTTCACGTTTTTTATATAGAGTCATTTAGGTGAAATTGTTCGGATTTACTAATATTTTGATACTACTTCATGTTGTCCCACTATATGTGATTTGGCCTTCAAATCTCAGAATTTCCCGAAATATTACGTTTTTAAGCAAGTTATCTTGCATTGTGCTTTGTACTTAATATCATTGAATTTTGCAATATTTTGAGGTTTTTCATCCTTGTTTCCTTTATGAGATATAAACCAAATAGCAACGATTTAGGCAATATTTTGCCGTTTTTCCGCGTTTTCTAGCCTTTTCTGTTTATTGCCATTAATTCAATAAATTTACGATAAATATGATGCAAACACGTAATCAATTGCAAATTAAAATTAAATACTTGATTTTAAATCAACTATCTGTACCTCGTTAAAATAGTGAGTAAGATATTGATTAGGAGAGAATTTCTGTTTTTATTGCATATATCGACGTTTCAGCCAGATTAGAGCAGTTTTACGAATTCAGAAATAAACGGAAATTCATGAACGTTTAAGGTAATTCTAAAGAAAACACATTGATTTTATCATTTGAATTGAAAACATCGTTTTCACATGCCTTTTTAATGATCAAAAAATTACCCAACCTCGCTCTAAGATTTTAAGTAAAAATCCTCGAGTTTGGTATTATAGTGACTTTTTTAACGTTTTTCATGTAGGGTGATTTTAGGTAAAAATGTTCGAAATTTCTAACATTTTGATACTACTTAATGTTGTCTCTCTATTTGTGATTTGGCCTACAAATCTCAGAATTTCACATATTGCGTTTTTAAGCAAGTTTTCTTGCATTGTGCCTTGTACATAAAATCATCGAATTTATCAATATTTTGAGGTTTTTCATCGTTGTTTCCTTTATGAGATTTCATCCAAATATCAAAGATTTAGGCCATATTTGGCCGTTTTACAACGTTTCAAGCATTTTCGGTTTATTGCTATTAATTCATTAAATTTACGATAAATATGATGCAAACACGTAATGAATTGCAAATTACCCTTAAATATTTCATTTGCAATCAACTATTTGTACCTTGTTAAAATAGTGAGTCAGATATTGATTAACAGAGATTTTCTGTTTTTATTGCATATTTCGACGTTTCAGCCGGATTAAAGCGGTTTTACGAGTACCTCTTTTTTCGGTAATACAAACGGAAATTCAGGAACATTTTAGGTAATTCTAAAGAAAACACATTGATTTTTATCATTTGAATTGGAAACAACGTTTTCATATGCCTTTTTAATGATCAAAATAATACGCAACCTTGCTCTATGATTTTATGTATAAAATCCTCGAATTTGGTATTATAGTGACTTTTTTCACGTTTTTTATATAGAGTCATTTAGGTGAAATTGTTCGGATTTACTAATATTTTGATACTACTTCATGTTGTCCCACTATATGTGATTTGGCCTTCAAATCTCAGAATTTCCCGAAATATTACGTTTTTAAGCAAGTTATCTTGCATTGTGCTTTGTACTTAATATCATTGAATTTTGCAATATTTTGAGGTTTTTCATCCTTGTTTCCTTTATGAGATATAAACCAAATAGCAACGATTTAGGCAATATTTTGCCGTTTTTTCCGCGTTTTCTAGCCTTTTCTGTTTATTGCCATTAATTCAATAAATTTACGATAAATATGATGCAAACACGTAATCAATTGCAAATTAAAATTAAATACTTGATTTTAAATCAACTATCTGTACCTCGTTAAAATAGTGAGTAAGATATTGATTAGGAGAGAATTTCTGTTTTTATTGCATATATCGACGTTTCAGCCAGATTAGAGCAGTTTTACGAATTCAGAAATAAACGGAAATTCATGAACGTTTAAGGTAATTCTAAAGAAAACACATTGATTTTATCATTTGAATTGAAAACATCGTTTTCACATGCCTTTTTAATGATCAAAAAATTACCCAACCTCGCTCTAAGATTTTAAGTAAAAATCCTCGAGTTTGGTATTATAGTGACTTTTTTAACGTTTTTCATGTAGGGTGATTTTAGGTAAAAATGTTCGAAATTTCTAACATTTTGATACTACTTAATGTTGTCTCTCTATTTGTGATTTGGCCTACAAATCTCAGAATTTCACATATTGCGTTTTTAAGCAAGTTTTCTTGCATTGTGCCTTGTACATAAAATCATCGAATTTATCAATATTTTGAGGTTTTTCATCGTTGTTTCCTTTATGAGATTTCATCCAAATATCAAAGATTTATGCCATATTTGGCCGTTTTACAACGTTTCAAGCATTTTCGGTTTATTGCTATTAATTCATTAAATTTACGATAAATATGATGCAAACACGTAATGAATTGCAAATTACCCTTAAATATTTGATTTTCAATCAACTATTTGTACCTTGTTAAAATAGTGAGTCAGATATTGATTAAGAGAGATTTTCTGTTTTTATTGCATATTTCGACGTTTCAGCCGGATTAAAGCGGTTTTACGAGTACCTCTTTTTTCGGTAATACAAACGGAAATTCAGGAACATTTTAGGTAATTCTAAAGAAAACACATTGATTTTTATCATTTGAATTGGAAACAACGTTTTCATATGCCTTTTTAATGATCAAAATAATACGCAACCTTGCTCTATGATTTTATGTAAAAAATCCTCGAATTTGGTATTATAGTGACTTTTTTCACGTTTTTCATGTAGAGTGATTTAGGTGAAATTGTTCGGATTTACCAATATTTTGATACTACTTCATGTTGTCCCACTATATGTGATTTGGCCTTCAAATCTCAGAATTTCCCGTAATATTACGTTTTTAAGGAAGTTATCTTGCATTGTGCTTTGTACTTAATATCATCGAATTTTGCAATATTTTGAGGTTTTTCATCCTTGTTTCCTTTATGAGATATAAACCAAATAGCAACGATTTAGGCAATATTTTGCCGTTTTTCCGCGTTTTCTAGCCTTTTCTTTTTATTGCCATTAATTCAATAAATTTACGATAAATATGATGAAAACACGTAATTAATTGCAAATTAAAATTAAATACTTGATTTTAAATCAACTATCTGTACCTCGTTAAAATAGTGAGTAAGATATTGATTAGGAGAGAATTTCTGTTTTTATTGCATATATCGACGTTTCAGCCAGATTAGTGCAGTTTTACGAATTCAGAAATAAACGGAAATTCATGAACGTTTTAGGTAATTCTAAAGAAAACACATTGATTTTATCATTTGAATTGAAAACATCGTTTTCACATGCCTTTTTAATGATCAAAAAATTACCCAACCTCGCTCTAAGATTTTAAGTAAAAATCCTCGAGTTTGGTATTATAGTGACTTTTTTAACGTTTTCATGTAGTGTGATTTTAGGTAAAAATGTTCGAAATTTCTAACATTTTGATACTACTTAATGTTGTCTCTCTATTTGTGATTTGGCCTACAAATCTCAGAATTTCACATATTGCGTTTTTAAGCAAGTTTTCTTGCATTGTGCCTTGTACATAAAATCATCGAATTTATCAATATTTTGAGGTTTTTCATCGTTGTTTCCTTTATGAGATTTCATCCAAATATCAAAGATTTAGGCCATATTTGGCCGTTTTACAACGTTTCAAGCATTTTCGGTTTATTGCTATTAATTCATTAAATTTACGATAAATATGATGCAAACACGTAATGAATTGCAAATTACCCTTAAATATTTGATTTTCAATCAACTATTTGTACCTTGTTAAAATAGTAAGTCAGGTATTGATTAAGAGAGATTTTCTGTTTTTATTGCATATTTCGACGTTTCAGCCGGATTAAAGCGGTTTTACGAGTACCTCTTTTTTCTGTAATACAAACGGAAATTCAGGAACATTTTAGGTAATTCTAAAGAAAACACATTGATTTTTATCATTTGAATTGGAAACAACGTTTTCATATGCCTTTTTAATGATCAAAATAATACGCAACCTTGCTCTATGATTTTATGTAAAAAAATCCTCGAATTTGGTATTATAGTGACTTTGTTCACGTTTTTCATGTAGAGTGATTTAGGTGAAATTGTTCGGATTTACTAATATTTTGATACAACTTCATGTTGTCCCACTATATGTGATTTGGCCTTCAAATCTCAGAATTTCCTGTAATATTACGTTTTTAAGCAAGTTATCTTGCATTGTGCTTTGTACTTAATATCATTGAATTTTGCAATATTTTGAGGTTTTTCATCCTTGTTTCCTTTATGAGATATAAACCAAATAGCAACGATTTAGGCAATATTTTGCCGTTTTTCCGCGTTTTCTAGCCTTTTCTGTTTATTGCCATTAATTCAATAAATTTACGATAAATATGATGCAAACACGTAATCAATTGCAAATTAAAATTAAATACTTGATTTTAAATCAACTATCTGTACCTCGTTAAAATAGTGAGTAAGATATTGATTAGGAGAGAATTTCTGTTTTTATTGCATATATCGACGTTTCAGCCAGATTAGAGCAGTTTTACGAATTCAGAAATAAACGGAAATTCATGAACGTTTTAGGTAATTCTAAAGAAAACACATTGATTTTATCATTTGAATTGAAAACATCGTTTTCACATGCCTTTTTAATGATCAAAAACTTACCCAACCTCGCTCTAAGATTTTAAGTAAAAATCCTCGAGTTTGGTATTATAGTGACTTTTTTCACGTTTTTCATGTAGGGTGATTTTAGGTAAAAATGTTCGAAATTTCTAACATTTTGATACTACTTAATGTTGTCTCTCTATTTGTGATTTGGCCTACAAATCTCAGAATTTCACATATTGCGTTTTTAAGCAAGTTTTCTTGCATTGTGCCTTGTACATAAAATCATCGAATTTATCAATATTTTTAGGTTTTTCATCGTTGTTTCCTTTATGAGATTTCATCCAAATATCAAAGATTTAGGCCATATTTGGCCGTTTTACAACGTTTCAAGCATTTTCGGTTTATTGCTATTAATTCATTAAATTTACGATAAATATGATGCAAACACGTAATGAATTGCAAATTACCCTTAAATATTTGATTTGCAATCAACTATTTGTACCTTGTTAAAATAGTGAGTCAGATATTGATTAACAGAGATTTTCTGTTTTTATTGCATATTTCGACGTTTCAGCCGGATTAAAGCGGTTTTACGAGTACCTCTTTTTTCGGTAATACAAACGGAAATTCAGGAACATTTTAGGTAATTCTAAAGAAAACACATTGATTTTTATCATTTGAATTGGAAACAACGTTTTCATATGCCTTTTTAATGATCAAAATAATACGCAACCTTGCTCTATGATTTTATGTAAAAAAATCCTCGAATTTGGTATTATAGTGACTTTGTTCACGTTTTTCATGTAGAGTGATTTAGGTGAAATTGTTCGGATTTACTAATATTTTGATACAACTTCATGTTGTCCCACTATATGTGATTTGGCCTTCAAATCTCAGAATTTCCCGTAATATTACGTTTTTAAGCAAGTTATCTTGCATTGTGCTTTGTACTTAATATCATTGAATTTTGCAATATTTTGAGGTTTTTCATCCTTGTTTCCTTTATGAGATATAAACCAAATAGCAACGATTTAGGCAATATTTTGCCGTTTTTCCGCGTTTTCTAGCCTTTTCTGTTTATTGCCATTAATTCAATAAATTTACGATAAATATGATGCAAACACGTAATCAATTGCAAATTAAAATTAAATACTTGATTTTAAATCAACTATCTGTACCTCGTTAAAATAGTGAGTAAGATATTGATTAGGAGAGAATTTCTGTTTTTATTGCATATATCGACGTTTCAGCCAGATTAGAGCAGTTTTACGAATTCAGAAATAAACGGAAATTCATGAACGTTTTAGGTAATTCTAAAGAAAACACATTGATTTTATCATTTGAATTGAAAACATCGTTTTCACATGCCTTTTTAATGATCAAAAACTTACCCAACCTCGCTCTAAGATTTTAAGTAAAAATCCTCGAGTTTGGTATTATAGTGACTTTTTTCACGTTTTTCATGTAGGGTGATTTTAGGTAAAAATGTTCGAAATTTCTAACATTTTGATACTACTTAATGTTGTCTCTCTATTTGTGATTTGGCCTACAAATCTCAGAATTTCACATATTGCGTTTTTAAGCAAGTTTTCTTGCATTGTGCCTTGTACATAAAATCATCGAATTTATCAATATTTTGAGGTTTTTCATCGTTGTTTCCTTTATGAGATTTCATCCAAATATCAAAGATTTAGGCCATATTTGGCCGTTTTACAACGTTTCAAGCATTTTCGGTTTATTGCTATTAATTCATTAAATTTACGATAAATATGATGCAAACACGTAATGAATTGCAAATTACCCTTAAATATTTGATTTGCAATCAACTATTTGTACCTTGTTAAAATAGTGAGTCAGATATTGATTAACAGAAATTTTCTGTTTTTATTGCATATTTCGACGTTTCAGCCGGATTAAAGCGGTTTTACGAGTACCTCTTTTTTCGGTAATACAAACGGAAATTCAGGAACATTTTAGGTAATTCTAAAGAAAACACATTGATTTTTATCATTTGAATTGGAAACAACGTTTTCATATGCCTTTTTAATGATCAAAATAATACGCAACCTTGCTCTATGATTTTATGTAAAAAATCCTCGAATTTGGTATTATAGTGACTTTTTTCACGTTTTTCATGTAGAGTGATTTAGGTGAAATTGTTCGGATTTAACAATATTTTGATACTACTTCATGTTGTCCCACTATATGTGATTTGGCCTTCAAATCTCAGAATTTCCCGTAATATTACGTTTTTAAGGAAGTTATCTTGCATTGTGCTTTGTACTTAATATCATCGAATTTGCAATATTTTGAGGTTTTTCATCCTTGTTTCCTTTATGAGATATAAACCAAATAGCAACAATTTAGGCAATATTTTGCCGTTTTTCCGCGTTTTCTAGCCTTTTCTGTTTATTTCCCTTAATTCAATAAATTTACGATAAATATGATGCAAACACGTAATGAATTGCAAATTACCCTTAAATATTTGATTTTCAATCAACTATTTGTACCTTGTTAAAATAGTGAGTCAGATATTGATTAAGAGAGATTTTCTGTTTTTATTGCATATTTCGACGTTTCAGCCGGATTAAAGCGGTTTTACGAGTACCTCTTTTTTCGGTAATACAAACGGAAATTCAGGAACATTTTAGGTAATTCTAAAGAAAACACATTGATTTTTATCATTTGAATTGGAAACAACGTTTTCATATGTCTTTTTAATGATCAAAATAATACGCAACCTTGCTCTATGATTTTATGTATAAAATCCTCGAATTTGGTATTATAGTGACTTTTTTCACGTTTTTTATATAGAGTCATTTAGGTGAAATTGTTCGGATTTACTAATATTTTGATACTACTTCATGTTGTCCCACTATATGTGATTTGGCCTTCAAATCTCAGAATTTCCCGAAATATTACGTTTTTAAGCAAGTTATCTTGCATTGTGCTTTGTACTTAATATCATTGAATTTTGCAATATTTTGAGGTTTTTCATCCTTGTTTCCTTTATGAGATATAAACCAAATAGCAACGATTTAGGCAATATTTTGCCGTTTTTCCGCGTTTTCTAGCCTTTTCTGTTTATTGCCATTAATTCAATAAATTTACGATAAATATGATGCAAACACGTAATCAATTGCAAATTAAAATTAAATACTTGATTTTAAATCAACTATCTGTACCTCGTTAAAATAGTGAGTAAGATATTGATTAGGAGAGAATTTCTGTTTTTATTGCATATATCGACGTTTCAGCCAGATTAGAGCAGTTTTACGAATTCAGAAATAAACGGAAATTCATGAACGTTTAAGGTAATTCTAAAGAAAACACATTGATTTTATCATTTGAATTGAAAACATCGTTTTCACATGCCTTTTTAATGATCAAAAAATTACCCAACCTCGCTCTAAGATTTTAAGTAAAAATCCTCGAGTTTGGTATTATAGTGACTTTTTTAACGTTTTTCATGTAGGGTGATTTTAGGTAAAAATGTTCGAAATTTCTAACATTTTGATACTACTTAATGTTGTCTCTCTATTTGTGATTTGGCCTACAAATCTCAGAATTTCACATATTGCGTTTTTAAGCAAGTTTTCTTGCATTGTGCCTTGTACATAAAATCATCGAATTTATCAATATTTTGAGGTTTTTCATCGTTGTTTCCTTTATGAGATTTCATCTAAATATCAAAGATTTAGGCCATATTTGGCCGTTTTACAACGTTTCAAGCATTTTCGGTTTATTGCTATTAATTCATTAAATTTACGATAAATATGATGCAAACACGTAATGAATTGCAAATTACCCTTAAATATTTGATTTTCAATCAACTATTTGTACCTTGTTAAAATAGTGAGTCAGATATTGATTAACAGAGATTTTCTGTTTTTATTGCATATTTCGACGTTTCAGCCGGATTAAAGCGGTTTTACGAGTACCTCTTTTTTCGGTAATACAAACGGAAATTCAGGAACATTTTAGGTAATTCTAAAGAAAACACATTGATTTTTATCATTTGAATTGGAAACAACGTTTTCATATGCCTTTTTAATGATCAAAATAATACGCAACCTTGCTCTATGATTTTATGTATAAAATCCTCGAATTTGGTATTATAGTGACTTTTTTCACGTTTTTTATATAGAGTCATTTAGGTGAAATTGTTCGGATTTACTAATATTTTGATACTACTTCATGTTGTCCCACTATATGTGATTTGGCCTTCAAATCTCAGAATTTCCCGAAATATTACGTTTTTAAGCAAGTTATCTTGCATTGTGCTTTGTACTTAATATCATTGAATTTTGCAATATTTTGAGGTTTTTCATCCTTGTTTCCTTTATGAGATATAAACCAAATAGCAACGATTTAGGCAATATTTTTCCGTTTTTCCGCGTTTTCTAGCCTTTTCTGTTTATTGCCATTAATTCAATAAATTTACGATAAATATGATGCAAACACGTAATCAATTGCAAATTAAAATTAAATACTTGATTTTAAATCAACTATCTGTACCTCGTTAAAATAGTGAGTAAGATATTGATTAGGAGAGAATTTCTGTTTTTATTGCATATATCGACGTTTCAGCCAGATTAGAGCAGTTTTACGAATTCAGAAATAAACGGAAATTCATGAACGTTTAAGGTAATTCTAAAGAAAACACATTGATTTTATCATTTGAATTGAAAACATCGTTTTCACATGCCTTTTTAATGATCAAAAAATTACCCAACCTCGCTCTAAGATTTTAAGTAAAAATCCTCGAGTTTGGTATTATAGTGACTTTTTTAACGTTTTTCATGTAGGGTGATTTTAGGTAAAAATGTTCGAAATTTCTAACATTTTGATACTACTTAATGTTGTCTCTCTATTTGTGATTTGGCCTACAAATCTCAGAATTTCACATATTGCGTTTTTAAGCAAGTTTTCTTGCATTGTGCCTTGTACATAAAATCATCGAATTTATCAATATTTTGAGGTTTTTCATCGTTGTTTCCTTTATGAGATTTCATCCAAATATCAAAGATTTATGCCATATTTGGCCGTTTTACAACGTTTCAAGCATTTTCGGTTTATTGCTATTAATTCATTAAATTTACGATAAATATGATGCAAACACGTAATGAATTGCAAATTACCCTTAAATATTTGATTTTCAATCAACTATTTGTACCTTGTTAAATTAGTGAGTCAGATATTGATTAAGAGAGATTTTCTGTTTTTATTGCATATTTCGACGTTTCAGCCGGATTAAAGCGGTTTTACGAGTACCTCTTTTTTCGGTAATACAAACGGAAATTCAGGAACATTTTAGGTAATTCTAAAGAAAACACATTGATTTTTATCATTTGAATTGGAAACAACGTTTTCATATGCCTTTTTAATGATCAAAATAATACGCAACCTTGCTCTATGATTTTATGTAAAAAATCCTCGAATTTGGTATTATAGTGACTTTTTTCACGTTTTTCATGTAGAGTGATTTAGGTGAAATTGTTCGGATTTACCAATATTTTGATACTACTTCATGTTGTCCCACTATATGTGATTTGGCCTTCAAATCTCAGAATTTCCCGTAATATTACGTTTTTAAGGAAGTTATCTTGCATTGTGCTTTGTACTTAATATCATCGAATTTTGCAATATTTTGAGGTTTTTCATCCTTGTTTCCTTTATGAGATATAAACCAAATAGCAACGATTTAGGCAATATTTTGCCGTTTTTCCGCGTTTTCTAGCCTTTTCTTTTTATTGCCATTAATTCAATAAATTTACGATAAATATGATGAAAACACGTAATTAATTGCAAATTAAAATTAAATACTTGATTTTAAATCAACTATCTGTACCTCGTTAAAATAGTGAGTAAGATATTGATTAGGAGAGAATTTCTGTTTTTATTGCATATATCGACGTTTCAGCCAGATTAGTGCAGTTTTACGAATTCAGAAATAAACGGAAATTCATGAACGTTTTAGGTAATTCTAAAGAAAACACATTGATTTTATCATTTGAATTGAAAACATCGTTTTCACATGCCTTTTTAATGATCAAAAAATTACCCAACCTCGCTCTAAGATTTTAAGTAAAAATCCTCGAGTTTGGTATTATAGTGACTTTTTTAACGTTTTCATGTAGTGTGATTTTAGGTAAAAATGTTCGAAATTTCTAACATTTTGATACTACTTAATGTTGTCTCTCTATTTGTGATTTGGCCTACAAATCTCAGAATTTCACATATTGCGTTTTTAAGCAAGTTTTCTTGCATTGTGCCTTGTACATAAAATCATCGAATTTATCAATATTTTGAGGTTTTTCATCGTTGTTTCCTTTATGAGATTTCATCCAAATATCAAAGATTTAGGCCATATTTGGCCGTTTTACAACGTTTCAAGCATTTTCGGTTTATTGCTATTAATTCATTAAATTTACGATAAATATGATGCAAACACGTAATGAATTGCAAATTACCCTTAAATATTTGATTTTCAATCAACTATTTGTACCTTGTTAAAATAGTAAGTCAGGTATTGATTAAGAGAGATTTTCTGTTTTTATTGCATATTTCGACGTTTCAGCCGGATTAAAGCGGTTTTACGAGTACCTCTTTTTTCTGTAATACAAACGGAAATTCAGGAACATTTTAGGTAATTCTAAAGAAAACACATTGATTTTTATCATTTGAATTGGAAACAACGTTTTCATATGCCTTTTTAATGATCAAAATAATACGCAACCTTGCTCTATGATTTTATGTAAAAAAATCCTCGAATTTGGTATTATAGTGACTTTGTTCACGTTTTTCATGTAGAGTGATTTAGGTGAAATTGTTCGGATTTACTAATATTTTGATACAACTTCATGTTGTCCCACTATATGTGATTTGGCCTTCAAATCTCAGAATTTCCTGTAATATTACGTTTTTAAGCAAGTTATCTTGCATTGTGCTTTGTACTTAATATCATTGAATTTTGCAATATTTTGAGGTTTTTCATCCTTGTTTCCTTTATGAGATATAAACCAAATAGCAACGATTTAGGCAATATTTTGCCGTTTTTCCGCGTTTTCTAGCCTTTTCTGTTTATTGCCATTAATTCAATAAATTTACGATAAATATGATGCAAACACGTAATCAATTGCAAATTAAAATTAAATACTTGATTTTAAATCAACTATCTGTACCTCGTTAAAATAGTGAGTAAGATATTGATTAGGAGAGAATTTCTGTTTTTATTGCATATATCGACGTTTCAGCCAGATTAGAGCAGTTTTACGAATTCAGAAATAAACGGAAATTCATGAACGTTTTAGGTAATTCTAAAGAAAACACATTGATTTTATCATTTGAATTGAAAACATCGTTTTCACATGCCTTTTTAATGATCAAAAACTTACCCAACCTCGCTCTAAGATTTTAAGTAAAAATCCTCGAGTTTGGTATTATAGTGACTTTTTTCACGTTTTTCATGTAGGGTGATTTTAGGTAAAAATGTTCGAAATTTCTAACATTTTGATACTACTTAATGTTGTCTCTCTATTTGTGATTTGGCCTACAAATCTCAGAATTTCACATATTGCGTTTTTAAGCAAGTTTTCTTGCATTGTGCCTTGTACATAAAATCATCGAATTTATCAATATTTTTAGGTTTTTCATCGTTGTTTCCTTTATGAGATTTCATCCAAATATCAAAGATTTAGGCCATATTTGGCCGTTTTACAACGTTTCAAGCATTTTCGGTTTATTGCTATTAATTCATTAAATTTACGATAAATATGATGCAAACACGTAATGAATTGCAAATTACCCTTAAATATTTGATTTGCAATCAACTATTTGTACCTTGTTAAAATAGTGAGTCAGATATTGATTAACAGAGATTTTCTGTTTTTATTGCATATTTCGACGTTTCAGCCGGATTAAAGCGGTTTTACGAGTACCTCTTTTTTCGGTAATACAAACGGAAATTCAGGAACATTTTAGGTAATTCTAAAGAAAACACATTGATTTTTATCATTTGAATTGGAAACAACGTTTTCATATGCCTTTTTAATGATCAAAATAATACGCAACCTTGCTCTATGATTTTATGTAAAAAAATCCTCGAATTTGGTATTATAGTGACTTTGTTCACGTTTTTCATGTAGAGTGATTTAGGTGAAATTGTTCGGATTTACTAATATTTTGATACAACTTCATGTTGTCCCACTATATGTGATTTGGCCTTCAAATCTCAGAATTTCCCGTAATATTACGTTTTTAAGCAAGTTATCTTGCATTGTGCTTTGTACTTAATATCATTGAATTTTGCAATATTTTGAGGTTTTTCATCCTTGTTTCCTTTATGAGATATAAACCAAATAGCAACGATTTAGGCAATATTTTGCCGTTTTTCCGCGTTTTCTAGCCTTTTCTGTTTATTGCCATTAATTCAATAAATTTACGATAAATATGATGCAAACACGTAATCAATTGCAAATTAAAATTAAATACTTGATTTTAAATCAACTATCTGTACCTCGTTAAAATAGTGAGTAAGATATTGATTAGGAGAGAATTTCTGTTTTTATTGCATATATCGACGTTTCAGCCAGATTAGAGCAGTTTTACGAATTCAGAAATAAACGGAAATTCATGAACGTTTTAGGTAATTCTAAAGAAAACACATTGATTTTATCATTTGAATTGAAAACATCGTTTTCACATGCCTTTTTAATGATCAAAAACTTACCCAACCTCGCTCTAAGATTTTAAGTAAAAATCCTCGAGTTTGGTATTATAGTGACTTTTTTCACGTTTTTCATGTAGGGTGATTTTAGGTAAAAATGTTCGAAATTTCTAACATTTTGATACTACTTAATGTTGTCTCTCTATTTGTGATTTGGCCTACAAATCTCAGAATTTCACATATTGCGTTTTTAAGCAAGTTTTCTTGCATTGTGCCTTGTACATAAAATCATCGAATTTATCAATATTTTGAGGTTTTTCATCGTTGTTTCCTTTATGAGATTTCATCCAAATATCAAAGATTTAGGCCATATTTGGCCGTTTTACAACGTTTCAAGCATTTTCGGTTTATTGCTATTAATTCATTAAATTTACGATAAATATGATGCAAACACGTAATGAATTGCAAATTACCCTTAAATATTTGATTTGCAATCAACTATTTGTACCTTGTTAAAATAGTGAGTCAGATATTGATTAACAGAAATTTTCTGTTTTTATTGCATATTTCGACGTTTCAGCCGGATTAAAGCGGTTTTACGAGTACCTCTTTTTTCGGTAATACAAACGGAAATTCAGGAACATTTTAGGTAATTCTAAAGAAAACACATTGATTTTTATCATTTGAATTGGAAACAACGTTTTCATATGCCTTTTTAATTATCAAAATAATACGCAACCTTGCTCTATGATTTTATGTAAAAAATCCTCGAATTTGGTATTATAGTGACTTTTTTCACGTTTTTCATGTAGAGTGATTTAGGTGAAATTGTTCGGATTTAACAATATTTTGATACTACTTCATGTTGTCCCACTATATGTGATTTGGCCTTCAAATCTCAGAATTTCCCGTAATATTACGTTTTTAAGGAAGTTATCTTGCATTGTGCTTTGTACTTAATATCATCGAATTTGCAATATTTTGAGGTTTTTCATCCTTGTTTCCTTTATGAGATATAAACCAAATAGCAACAATTTAGGCAATATTTTGCCGTTTTTCCGCGTTTTCTAGCCTTTTCTGTTTATTTCCATTAATTCAATAAATTTACGATAAATATGATGCAAACACGTAATGAATTGCAAATTACCCTTAAATATTTGATTTTCAATCAACTATTTGTACCTTGTTAAAATAGTGAGTCAGATATTGATTAAGAGAGATTTTCTGTTTTTATTGCATATTTCGACGTTTCAGCCGGATTAAAGCGGTTTTACGAGTACCTCTTTTTTCGGTAATACAAACGGAAATTCAGGAACATTTTAGGTAATTCTAAAGAAAACACATTGATTTTTATCATTTGAATTGGAAACAACGTTTTCATATGTCTTTTTAATGATCAAAATAATACGCAACCTTGCTCTATGATTTTATGTATAAAATCCTCGAATTTGGTATTATAGTGACTTTTTTCACGTTTTTTATATAGAGTCATTTAGGTGAAATTGTTCGGATTTACTAATATTTTGATACTACTTCATGTTGTCCCACTATATGTGATTTGGCCTTCAAATCTCAGAATTTCCCGAAATATTACGTTTTTAAGCAAGTTATCTTGCATTGTGCTTTGTACTTAATATCATTGAATTTTGCAATATTTTGAGGTTTTTCATCCTTGTTTCCTTTATGAGATATAAACCAAATAGCAACGATTTAGGCAATATTTTGCCGTTTTTCCGCGTTTTCTAGCCTTTTCTGTTTATTGCCATTAATTCAATAAATTTACGATAAATATGATGCAAACACGTAATCAATTGCAAATTAAAATTAAATACTTGATTTTAAATCAACTATCTGTACCTCGTTAAAATAGTGAGTAAGATATTGATTAGGAGAGAATTTCTGTTTTTATTGCATATATCGACGTTTCAGCCAGATTAGAGCAGTTTTACGAATTCAGAAATAAACGGAAATTCATGAACGTTTATGGTAATTCTAAAGAAAACACATTGATTTTATCATTTGAATTGAAAACATCGTTTTCACATGCCTTTTTAATGATCAAAAAATTACCCAACCTCGCTCTAAGATTTTAAGTAAAAATCCTCGAGTTTGGTATTATAGTGACTTTTTTAACGTTTTTCATGTAGGGTGATTTTAGGTAAAAATGTTCGAAATTTCTAACATTTTGATACTACTTAATGTTGTCTCTCTATTTGTGATTTGGCCTACAAATCTCAGAATTTCACATATTGCGTTTTTAAGCAAGTTTTCTTGCATTGTGCCTTGTACATAAAATCATCGAATTTATCAATATTTTGAGGTTTTTCATCGTTGTTTCCTTTATGAGATTTCATCTAAATATCAAAGATTTAGGCCATATTTGGCCGTTTTACAACGTTTCAAGCATTTTCGGTTTATTGCTATTAATTCATTAAATTTACGATAAATATGATGCAAACACGTAATGAATTGCAAATTACCCTTAAATATTTGATTTTCAATCAACTATTTGTACCTTGTTAAAATAGTGAGTCAGATATTGATTAAGAGAGATTTTCTGTTTTTATTGCATATTTCGACGTTTCAGCCGGATTAAAGCGGTTTTACGAGTACCTCTTTTTTCGGTAATACAAACGGAAATTCAGGAACATTTTAGGTAATTCTAAAGAAAACACATTGATTTTTATCATTTGAATTGGAAACAACGTTTTCATATGCCTTTTTAATGATCAAAATAATACGCAACCTTGCTCTATGATTTTATGTAAAAAATCCTCGAATTTGGTATTATAGTGACTTTTTTCACGTTTTTCATGTAGAGTGATTTAGGTGAAATTGTTCGGATTTAACAATATTTTGATACTACTTCATGTTGTCCCACTATATGTGATTTGGCCTTCAAATCTCAGAATTTCCCGTAATATTACGTTTTTAAGGAAGTTATCTTGCATTGTGCTTTGTACTTAATATCATCGAATTTTGCAATATTTTGAGGTTTTTCATCGTTGTTTCCTTTATGAGATTTCATCCAAATATCAAAGATTTAGGCCATATTTGGCCGTTTTACAACGTTTGAAGCATTTTCGGTTTATTGCTATTAATTCACTAAATTTACGATAAATATGATGCAAACACGTAATGAATTGCAAATTACCCTTAAATATTTTCAATCAACTATTTGTACCTTGTTAAAATAGTGAGTCAGAGATTGATTAACAGAGATTTTCTGTTTTTATGGCATATTTCGACGTTTCAGCCGGATTAAAGCGGTTTTACGAGTACCTCTTTTTTCTGTAATACAAACGGAAATTCAGGAACATTTTAGGTAATTCTAAAGAAAACACATTGATTTTTATCATTTGAATTGGAAACAACGTTTTCATATGCCTTTTTAATTATCAAAATAATACGCAACCTTGCTCTATGATTTTATGTAAAAAAATCCTCGAATTTGGTATTATAGTGACTTTGTTCACGTTTTTCATGTAGAGTGATTTAGGTGAAATTGTTCGGATTTACTAATATTTTGATACAACTTCATGTTGTCCCACTATATGTGATTTGGACTTCAAATCTCAGAATTTCCCGTAATATTACGTTTTTAAGCAAGTTATCTTGCATTGTGCTTTGTACTTAATATCATCGAATTTTGTCATATTTTGAGGTTTTTCATCCTTGTTTCCATTATGAGATATAAACCAAATAGCAACGATTTAGGCAATATTTTGCCGTTTTTCCGCGTTTTCTAGCCTTTTCTGTTTATTGCCATTAATTCAATAAATTTACGATAAATATGAAGCAAACACGTAATGAATTGCAAATTACCCTTAAATATTTTATTTTCAATCAACTATTTGTACCTTGTTAAAATAGTGAGTCAGATATTGATTAAGAGAGATTTTCTGTTTTTATTGCATATTTCGACGTTTCAGCCGGATTAAAGCGGTTTTACGAGTACCTCTTTCTTCGGTAATACAGACGGAAATTCAGGAACATTTTAGGTAATTCTAAAGAAAACACATTGATTTTTATCATTTGAATTGGAAACAACGTTTTCATATGCCTTTTTAATGATCAAAATAATACGCAACCTTGCTCTATGATTTTATGTAAAAAATCCTCGAATTTGGTATTATAGTGACTTTTTTCACTTTTTTTATATAGAGTGATTTAGGTGAAATTGTTCGGATTTACTAATATTTTGATACTACTTCATGTTGTCCCACTATATGTGATTTGGCCTTCAAATCTCAGAATTTTCCGAAATATTACGTTTTTAAGCAAGTTATCTTGCATTGTGCTTTGTACTTAATATCATTGAATTTTGCAATATTTTGAGGTTTTTCATCCTTGTTTCCTTTATGAGATATAAACCAAATAGCAACGATTTAGGCAATATTTTGCCGTTTTTCTGCGTTTTCTAGCCTTTTCTGTTTATTGTCATTAATTCAATTAAATTTACGATAAATATGATGCAAACACGTAATTAATTGCAAATTAAAATTAAATACTTGATTTTAAATCAACTATCTGTACCTCGTTAAAATAGTGAGTAAGATATTGATTAGGAGAGAATTTCTGTTTTTATTGCATATTTCGACGTTTCAGCCAGATTAGAGCAGTTTTACGAATTCAGAAATAAACGGAAATTCATGAACGTTTTAGGTAATTCTAAAGAAAACACATTGATTTTATCATTTGAATTGAAAACATCGTTTTCACATGCCTTTTTAATGATCAAAAAATTACCCAACCTCGCTCTAAGATTTTAAGTAAAAATCCTCGAGTTTGGTATTATAGTGATTTTTTCACGTTTTTCATGTAGGGTGATTTTAGGTAAAAATGTTCGAAATTTCTAACATTTTGATACTACTTAATGTTGTCTCTCTATTTGTGATTTGGCCTACAAATCTCAGAATTACACATATTGCGTTTTTAAGCAAGTTTTCTTGCATTCTGCCTTGTACATAAAATCATCGAATTTATCAATATTTTGAGGTTTTTCATCGTTGTTTCCTTTATGAGATTTCATCCAAATATCAAAGATTTAGGCCATATTTGGCCGTTTTACAACGTTTCAAGCTTTTCGGTTTATTGCTATTAATTCATTATATTTACGATAAATATGATGCAAACACGTAATGAATTGCAAATTACCCTTAAATATTTGATTTTCAATCAACTATTTGTACCTTGTTAAAATAGTGAGTCAGATATTGATTAAGATAGATTTTCTGTTTTTATTGCATATTTCGACGTTTCAGCCGGATTAAAGCGGTTTTACGAATACCTCTTTTTTCGGTAATACAAACGGAAATTCAGGAACATTTTAGGCAATTCTAAAGAAAACACATTGATTTTTATCATTTGAATTGGAAACAACGTTTTCATATGCCTTTTTAATGATCAAAATAATACGCAACCTTGCTCTATGATTTTATGTAAAAAATCCTCGAATTTGGTATTATAGTGACTTTTTTCACGTTTTTCATGTAGAGTGATTTAGGTGAAATTGTTCGGATTTAACAATATTTTGATACTACTTCATGTTGTCCCACTATATGTGATTTGGCCTTCAAATCTCAGAATTTCCCGTAATATTACGTTTTTAAGGAAGTTATCTTGCATTGTGCTTTGTACTTAATATCATCGAATTTTGCAATATTTTGAGGTTTTTCATCCTTGTTTCCTTTATGAGATATAAACCAAATAGCAACGATTTAGGCAATATTTTGCCGTTTTTCCGCGTTTTCTAGCCTTTTCTGTTTATTGCCATTAATTCAATAAATTTACGATAAATATGATGCAAACACGTAATCAATTGCAAATTAAAATTAAATACTTGATTTTAAATCAACTATCTGTACCTCGTTAAAATAGTGAGTAAGATATTGATTAGGAGAGAATTTCTGTTTTTATTGCATATATCGACGTTTCAGCCAGATTAGAGCAGTTTTACGAATTCAGAAATAAACGGAAATTCATGAACGTTTTAGGTAATTCTAAAGAAAACACATTGATTTTATCATTTGAATTGAAAACATCGTTTTCACATGCCTTTTTAATGATCAAAAAATTACCCAACCTCGCTCTAAGATTTTAAGTAAAAATCCTCGAGTTTGGTATTATAGTGACTTTTTTAACGTTTTTCATGTAGGGTGATTTTAGGTAAAAATGTTCGAAATTTCTAACATTTTGATACTACTTAATGTTGTCTCTCTATTTGTGATTTTGCCTACAAATCTCAGAATTTCACATATTGCGTTTTTAAGCAAGTTTTCTTGCATTGTGCCTTGTACATAAAATCATCGAATTTATCAATTTTTTGAGGTTTTTCATCGTTGTTTCCTTTATGAGATTTCATCCAAATATCAAAGATTTAGGCCATATTTGGCCGTTTTACAACGTTTGAAGCATTTTCGGTTTATTGCTATTAATTCACTAAATTTACGATAAATATGATGCAAACACGTAATGAATTGCAAATTACCCTTAAATATTTGATTTTCAATCAACTATTTGTACCTTTTTAAAATAGTGAGTCAGATATTGATTAACAGAAATTTTCTGTTTTTATGGCATATTTCGACGTTTCAGCCGGATTAAAGCGGTTTTACGAGTACCTCTTTTTTCTGTAATACAAACGGAAATTCAGGAACATTTTAGGTAATTCTAAAGAAAACACATTGATTTTTATCATTTGAATTGGAAACAACGTTTTCATATGCCTTTTTAATGATCAAAATAATACGCAACCTTGCTCTATGATTTTATGTAAAAAAATCCTCGAATTTGGTATTATAGTGACTTTGTTCACGTTTTTCATGTAGAGTGATTTAGGTGAAATTGTTCGGATTTACTAATATTTTGATACAACTTCATGTTGTCCCACTATATGTGATTTGGACTTCAAATCTCAGAATTTCCCGTAATATTACGTTTTTAAGCAAGTTATCTTGCATTGTGCTTTGTACTTAATATCATCGAATTTTGTCATATTTTGAGGTTTTTCATCCTTGTTTCCTTTATGAGATATAAACCAAATATCAACGATTTAGGCAATATTTTGCCGTTTTTCCGCGTTTTCTAGCCTTTTCTGTTTATTGCCATTAATTCAATAAATTTACGATAAATATGATGCAAACACGTAATGAATTGCAAATTACCCTTAAATATTTGATTTTCAATCAACTATTTGTACCTTGTTAAAATAGTGAGTCAGATATTGATTAAGAGAGATTATCTGTTTTTATTGCATATTTCGACGTTTCAGCCGGATTAAAGCGGTTTTACGAGTACCTCTTTTTTCGGTAATACAAACGGAAATTCAGGAACATTTTAGGTAATTCTAAAGAAAACACATTGATTTTTATCATTTGAATTGGAAACAACGTTTTCATATGCCTTTTTAATGATCAAAATAATACGCAACCTTGCTCTATGATTTTATGTAAAAAATCCCCGAATTTGGTATTATAGTGACTTTTTTCACGTTTTTTATATAGAGTGATTTAGGTGAAATTGTTCGGATTTACTAATATTTTGATACTACTTCATGTTGTCCCACTATATGTGATTTGGCCTTCAAATCTCAGAATTTTCCGAAATATTACGTTTTTAAGCAAGTTATCTTGCATTGTGCTTTGTACTTAATATCATTGAATTTTGCAATATTTTGAGGTTTTTCATCCTTGTTTCCTTTATGAGATATAAACCAAATAGCAACGATTTAGGCAATATTTTGCCGTTTTTCTGCGTTTTCTAGCCTTTTCTGTTTTTGTCATTAATTCAATTAAATTTAGGATAAATATGATGCAAACACGTAATTAATTGCAAATTAAAATTAAATACTTGATTTTAAATCAACTATCTGTACCTCGTTAAAATAGTGAGTAAGATATTGATTAGGAGAGAATTTCTGTTTTTATTGCATATTTCGACGTTTCAGCCAGATTAGAGCAGTTTTACGAATTCAGAAATAAACGGAAATTCATGAACGTTTTAGGTAATTCTAAAGAAAACACATTGATTTTATCATTTGAATTGAAAACATCGTTTTCACATGCCTTTTTAATGATCAAAAAATTACCCAACCTCGCTCTAAGATTTTAAGTAAAAATCCTCGAGTTTGGTATTATAGTGATTTTTTCACGTTTTTCTTGTAGGGTGATTTTAGGTAAAAATGTTCGAAATTTCTAACATTTTGATACTACTTAATGTTGTCTCTCTATTTGTGATTTGGCCTACAAATCTCAGAATTTCACATATTGCGTTTTTAAGCAAGTTTTCTTGCATTGTGCCTTGTACATAAAATCATCGAATTTATCAATATTTTGAGGTTTTTCATCGTTGTTTCCTTTATGAGATTTCATCCAAATATCAAAGATTTAGGCCATATTTGGCCGTTTTACAACGTTTGAAGCATTTTCGGTTTATTGCTATTAATTCACTAAATTTACGATAAATATGATGCAAACACGTAATGAATTGCAAATTACCCTTAAATATTTGATTTTCAATCAACTATTTGTACCTTGTTAAAATAGTGAGTCAGATATTGATTAAGAGAGATTTTCTGTTTTTATTGCATATTTCGACGTTTCAACCGGATTAAAGCGGTTTTACGAGTACCTCTTTTTTCGGTAATACAAACGGAAATTCAGGAACATTTTAGGCAATTCTAAAGAAAACACATTGATTTTTATCATTTGAATTGGAAACAACGTTTTCATATGCCTTTTTAATGATCAAAATAATACGCAACCTTGCTCTATGATTTTATGTAAAAAATCCTCGAATTTGGTATTATAGTGACTTTTTTCACGTTTTTCATGTAGAGTGATTTAGGTGAAATTGTTCGGATTTAACAATATTTTGATACTACTTCATGTTGTCCCACTATATGTGATTTGGCCTTCAAATCTCAGAATTTCCCGTAATATTACGTTTTTAAGGAAGTTATCTTGCATTGTGCTTTGTACTTAATATCATCGAATTTTGCAATATTTTGAGGTTTTTCATCCTTGTTTCCTTTATGAGATATAAACCAAATAGCAACGATTTAGGCAATATTTTGCCGTTTTTCCGCGTTTTCTAGCCTTTTCTGTTTATTGCCATTAATTCAATAAATTTACGATAAATATGATGCAAACACGTAATCAATTGCAAATTAAAATTAAATACTTGATTTTAAATCAACTATCTGTACCTCGTTAAAATAGTGAGTAAGATATTGATTAGGAGAGAATTTCTGTTTTTATTGCATATATCGACGTTTCAGCCAGATTAGAGCAGTTTTACGAATTCAGAAATAAACGGAAATTCATGAACGTTTTAGGTAATTCTAAAGAAAACACATTGATTTTATCATTTGAATTGAAAACATCGTTTTCACATGCCTTTTTAATGATCAAAAAATTACCCAACCTCGCTCTAAGATTTTAAGTAAAAATCCTCGAGTTTGGTATTATAGTGACTTTTTTAACGTTTTTCATGTAGGGTGATTTTAGGTAAAAATGTTCGAAATTTCTAACATTTTGATACTACTTAATGTTGTCTCTCTATTTGTGATTTTGCCTACAAATCTCAGAATTTCACATATTGCGTTTTTAAGCAAGTTTTCTTGCATTGTGCCTTGTACATAAAATCATCGAATTTATCAATTTTTTGAGGTTTTTCATCGTTGTTTCCTTTATGAGATTTCATCCAAATATCAAAGATTTAGGCCATATTTGGCCGTTTTACAACGTTTGAAGCATTTTCGGTTTATTGCTATTAATTCACTAAATTTACGATAAATATGATGCAAACACGTAATGAATTGCAAATTACCCTTAAATATTTGATTTTCAATCAACTATTTGTACCTTGTTAAAATAGTGAGTCAGATATTGATTAACAGAAATTTTCTGTTTTTATGGCATATTTCGACGTTTCAGCCGGATTAAAGCGGTTTTACGAGTACCTCTTTTTTCTGTAATACAAACGGAAATTCAGGAACATTTTAGGTAATTCTAAAGAAAACACATTGATTTTTATCATTTGAATTGGAAACAACGTTTTCATATGCCTTTTTAATGATCAAAATAATACGCAACCTTGCTCTATGATTTTATGTAAAAAAATCCTCGAATTTGGTATTATAGTGACTTTGTTCACGTTTTTCATGTAGAGTGATTTAGGTGAAATTGTTCGGATTTACTAATATTTTGATACAACTTCATGTTGTCCCACTATATGTGATTTGGACTTCAAATCTCAGAATTTCCCGTAATATTACGTTTTTAAGCAAGTTATCTTGCATTGTGCTTTGTACTTAATATCATCGAATTTTGTCATATTTTGAGGTTTTTCATCCTTGTTTCCTTTATGAGATATAAACCAAATATCAACGATTTAGGCAATATTTTGCCGTTTTTCCGCGTTTTCTAGCCTTTTCTGTTTATTGCCATTAATTCAATAAATTTACGATAAATATGATGCAAACACGTAATGAATTGCAAATTACCCTTAAATATTTGATTTTCAATCAACTATTTGTACCTTGTTAAAATAGTGAGTCAGATATTGATTAAGAGAGATTATCTGTTTTTATTGCATATTTCGACGTTTCAGCCGGATTAAAGCGGTTTTACGAGTACCTCTTTTTTCGGTAATACAAACGGAAATTCAGGAACATTTTAGGTAATTCTAAAGAAAACACATTGATTTTTATCATTTGAATTGGAAACAACGTTTTCATATGCCTTTTTAATGATCAAAATAATACGCAACCTTGCTCTATGATTTTATGTAAAAAATCCCCGAATTTGGTATTATAGTGACTTTTTTCACGTTTTTTATATAGAGTGATTTAGGTGAAATTGTTCGGATTTACTAATATTTTGATACTACTTCATGTTGTCCCACTATATGTGATTTGGCCTTCAAATCTCAGAATTTTCCGAAATATTACGTTTTTAAGCAAGTTATCTTGCATTGTGCTTTGTACTTAATATCATTGAATTTTGCAATATTTTGAGGTTTTTCATCCTTGTTTCCTTTATGAGATATAAACCAAATAGCAACGATTTAGGCAATATTTTGCCGTTTTTCTGCGTTTTCTAGCCTTTTCTGTTTTTGTCATTAATTCAATTAAATTTAGGATAAATATGATGCAAACACGTAATTAATTGCAAATTAAAATTAAATACTTGATTTTAAATCAACTATCTGTACCTCGTTAAAATAGTGAGTAAGATATTGATTAGGAGAGAATTTCTGTTTTTATTGCATATTTCGACGTTTCAGCCAGATTAGAGCAGTTTTACGAATTCAGAAATAAACGGAAATTCATGAACGTTTTAGGTAATTCTAAAGAAAACACATTGATTTTATCATTTGAATTGAAAACATCGTTTTCACATGCCTTTTTAATGATCAAAAAATTACCCAACCTCGCTCTAAGATTTTAAGTAAAAATCCTCGAGTTTGGTATTATAGTGATTTTTTCACGTTTTTCTTGTAGGGTGATTTTAGGTAAAAATGTTCGAAATTTCTAACATTTTGATACTACTTAATGTTGTCTCTCTATTTGTGATTTGGCCTACAAATCTCAGAATTTCACATATTGCGTTTTTAAGCAAGTTTTCTTGCATTGTGCCTTGTACATAAAATCATCGAATTTATCAATATTTTGAGGTTTTTCATCGTTGTTTCCTTTATGAGATTTCATCCAAATATCAAAGATTTAGGCCATATTTGGCCGTTTTACAACGTTTGAAGCATTTTCGGTTTATTGCTATTAATTCACTAAATTTACGATAAATATGATGCAAACACGTAATGAATTGCAAATTACCCTTAAATATTTGATTTTCAATCAACTATTTGTACCTTGTTAAAATAGTGAGTCAGATATTGATTAAGAGAGATTTTCTGTTTTTATTGCATATTTCGACGTTTCAACCGGATTAAAGCGGTTTTACGAGTACCTCTTTTTTCGGTAATACAAACGGAAATTCAGGAACATTTTAGGTGATTCTAAAGAAAACACATTGATTTTTATCATTTGAATTGGAAACAACGTTTTCATATGCCTTTTTAATGATCAAAATAATACGCAACCTTGCTCTATGATTTTATGTAAAAAATCCTCGAATTTGGTATTATAGTGACTTTTTTCACGTTTTTTATATAGAGTGATTTAGGTGAAATTGTTCGGATTTACTAATATTTTGATACTACTTCATGTTGTCCCACTATATGTGATTTGGCCTTCAAATCTCTGAATTTTCCGAAATATTACGTTTTTAAGCAAGTTATCTTGCATTTTGCTTTGTACTTAATATCATTGAATTTTGCAATATTTTGAGGTTTTTCATCCTTGTTTCCTTTATGAGATATAAACCAAATAGCAACGATTTAGGCAATATTTTGCCGTTTTTCCGCGTTTTCTAGCCTTTTCTGTTTATTGCCATTAATTCAATAAATTTACGATAAATATGATGCAAACACGTAATCAATTGCAAATTAAAATTAAATACTTGATTTTAAATCAACTATCTGTACCTCGTTAAAATAGTGAGTAAGATATTGATTAGGAGAGAATTTCTGTTTTTATTGCATATATCGACGTTTCAGCCAGATTAGAGCAGTTTTACGAATTCAGAAATAAACGGAAATTCATGAACGTTTTAGGTAATTCTAAAGAAAACACATTGATTTTATCATTTGAATTGAAAACATCGTTTTCACATGCCTTTTTAATGATCAAAAAATTACCCAACCTCGCTGTAAGATTTTAAGTAAAAATCCTCGAGTTTGGTATTATAGTGACTTTTTTAACGTTTTTCATGTAGGGTGATTTTAGGTAAAAATGTTCGAAATTTCTAACATTTTGATACTACTTAATGTTGTCTCTCTATTTGTGATTTTGCCTACAAATCTCAGAATTTCACATATTGCGTTTTTAAGCAAGTTTTCTTGCATTGTGCCTTGTACATAAAATCATCGAATTTATCAATTTTTTGAGGTTTTTCATCGTTGTTTCCTTTATGAGATTTCATCCAAATATCAAAGATTTAGGCCATATTTGGCCGTTTTACAACGTTTGAAGCATTTTCGGTTTATTGCTATTAATTCACTAAATTTACGATAAATATGATGCAAACACGTAATGAATTGCAAATTACCCTTAAATATTTGATTTTCAATCAACTATTTGTACCTTGTTAAAATAGTGAGTCAGATATTGATTAACAGAAATTTTCTGTTTTTATGGCATATTTCGACGCTTCAGCCGGATTAAAGCGGTTTTACGAGTACCTCTTTTTTCTGTAATACAAACGGAAATTCAGGAACATTTTAGGTAATTCTAAAGAAAACACATTGATTTTTATCATTTGAATTGGAAACAACGTTTTCATATGCCTTTTTAATGATCAAAATAATACGCAACCTTGCTCTATGATTTTATGTAAAAAAATCCTCGAATTTGGTATTATAGTGACTTTGTTCACGTTTTTCATGTAGAGTGATTTAGGTGAAATTGTTCGGATTTACTAATATTTTGATACAACTTCATGTTGTCCCACTATATGTGATTTGGACTTCAAATCTCAGAATTTCCCGTAATATTACGTTTTTAAGCAAGTTATCTTGCATTGTGCTTTGTACTTAATATCATCGAATTTTGTCATATTTTGAGGTTTTTCATCCTTGTTTCCATTATGAGATATAAACCAAATAGCAACGATTTAGGCAATATTTTGCCGTTTTTCCGCGTTTTCTAGCCTTTTCTGTTTATTGCCATTAATTCAATAAATTTACGATAAATATGAAGCAAACACGTAATGAATTGCAAATTACCCTTAAATATTTTATTTTCAATCAACTATTTGTACCTTGTTAAAATAGTGAGTCAGATATTGATTAAGAGAGATTTTCTGTTTTTATTGCATATTTCGACGTTTCAGCCGGATTAAAGCGGTTTTACGAGTACCTCTTTTTTCGGTAATACAGACGGAAATTCAGGAACATTTTAGGTAATTCTAAAGAAAACACATTGATTTTTATCATTTGAATTGGAAACAACGTTTTCATATGCCTTTTTAATGATCAAAATAATACGCAACCTTGCTCTATGATTTTATGTAAAAAATCCTCGAATTTGGTATTATAGTGACTTTTTTCACTTTTTTTATATAGAGTGATTTAGGTGAAATTGTTCGGATTTACTAATATTTTGATACTACTTCATGTTGTCCCACTATATGTGATTTGGCCTTCAAATCTCAGAATTTTCCGAAATATTACGTTTTTAAGCAAGTTATCTTGCATTGTGCTTTGTACTTAATATCATTGAATTTTGCAATATTTTGAGGTTTTTCATCCTTGTTTCCTTTATGAGATATAAACCAAATAGCAACGATTTAGGCAATATTTTGCCGTTTTTCTGCGTTTTCTAGCCTTTTCTGTTTATTGTCATTAATTCAATTAAATTTACGATAAATATGATGCAAACACGTAATTAATTGCAAATTAAAATTAAATACTTGATTTTAAATCAACTATCTGTACCTCGTTAAAATAGTGAGTAAGATATTGATTAGGAGAGAATTTCTGTTTTTATTGCATATTTCGACGTTTCAGCCAGATTAGAGCAGTTTTACGAATTCAGAAATAAACGGAAATTCATGAACGTTTTAGGTAATTCTAAAGAAAACACATTGATTTTATCATTTGAATTGAAAACATCGTTTTCACATGCCTTTTTAATGATCAAAAAATTACCCAACCTCGCTCTAAGATTTTAAGTAAAAATCCTCGAGTTTGGTATTATAGTGATTTTTTCACGTTTTTCATGTAGGGTGATTTTAGGTAAAAATGTTCGAAATTTCTAACATTTTGATACTACTTAATGTTGTCTCTCTATTTGTGATTTGGCCTACAAATCTCAGAATTACACATATTGCGTTTTTAAGCAAGTTTTCTTGCATTCTGCCTTGTACATAAAATCATCGAATTTATCAATATTTTGAGGTTTTTCATCGTTGTTTCCTTTATGAGATTTCATCCAAATATCAAAGATTTAGGCCATATTTGGCCGTTTTACAACGTTTCAAGCTTTTCGGTTTATTGCTATTAATTCATTATATTTACGATAAATATGATGCAAACACGTAATGAATTGCAAATTACCCTTAAATATTTGATTTTCAATCAACTATTTGTACCTTGTTAAAATAGTGAGTCAGATATTGATTAAGATAGATTTTCTGTTTTTATTGCATATTTCGACGTTTCAGCCGGATTAAAGCGGTTTTACGAATACCTCTTTTTTCGGTAATACAAACGGAAATTCAGGAACATTTTAGGCAATTCTAAAGAAAACACATTGATTTTTATCATTTGAATTGGAAACAACGTTTTCATATGCCTTTTTAATGATCAAAATAATACGCAACCTTGCTCTATGATTTTATGTAAAAAATCCTCGAATTTGGTATTATAGTGACTTTTTTCACGTTTTTCATGTAGAGTGATTTAGGTGAAATTGTTCGGATTTAACAATATTTTGATACTACTTCATGTTGTCCCACTATATGTGATTTGGCCTTCAAATCTCAGAATTTCCCGTAATATTACGTTTTTAAGGAAGTTATCTTGCATTGTGCTTTGTACTTAATATCATCGAATTTTGCAATATTTTGAGGTTTTTCATCCTTGTTTCCTTTATGAGATATAAACCAAATAGCAACGATTTAGGCAATATTTTGCCGTTTTTCCGCGTTTTCTAGCCTTTTCTGTTTATTGCCATTAATTCAATAAATTTACGATAAATATGATGCAAACACGTAATCAATTGCAAATTAAAATTAAATACTTGATTTTAAATCAACTATCTGTACCTCGTTAAAATAGTGAGTAAGATATTGATTAGGAGAGAATTTCTGTTTTTATTGCATATATCGACGTTTCAGCCAGATTAGAGCAGTTTTACGAATTCAGAAATAAACGGAAATTCATGAACGTTTTAGGTAATTCTAAAGAAAACACATTGATTTTATCATTTGAATTGAAAACATCGTTTTCACATGCCTTTTTAATGATCAAAAAATTACCCAACCTCGCTCTAAGATTTTAAGTAAAAATCCTCGAGTTTGGTATTATAGTGACTTTTTTAACGTTTTTCATGTAGGGTGATTTTAGGTAAAAATGTTCGAAATTTCTAACATTTTGATACTACTTAATGTTGTCTCTCTATTTGTGATTTTGCCTACAAATCTCAGAATTTCACATATTGCGTTTTTAAGCAAGTTTTCTTGCATTGTGCCTTGTACATAAAATCATCGAATTTATCAATTTTTTGAGGTTTTTCATCGTTGTTTCCTTTATGAGATTTCATCCAAATATCAAAGATTTAGGCCATATTTGGCCGTTTTACAACGTTTGAAGCATTTTCGGTTTATTGCTATTAATTCACTAAATTTACGATAAATATGATGCAAACACGTAATGAATTGCAAATTACCCTTAAATATTTGATTTTTAATCAACTATTTGTACCTTGTTAAAATAGTGAGTCAGATATTGATTAACAGAAATTTTCTGTTTTTATGGCATATTTCGACGTTTCAGCCGGATTAAAGCGGTTTTACGAGTACCTCTTTTTTCTGTAATACAAACGGAAATTCAGGAACATTTTAGGTAATTCTAAAGAAAACACATTGATTTTTATCATTTGAATTGGAAACAACGTTTTCATATGCCTTTTTAATGATCAAAATAATACGCAACCTTGCTCTATGATTTTATGTAAAAAAATCCTCGAATTTGGTATTATAGTGACTTTGTTCACGTTTTTCATGTAGAGTGATTTAGGTGAAATTGTTCGGATTTACTAATATTTTGATACAACTTCATGTTGTCCCACTATATGTGATTTGGACTTCAAATCTCAGAATTTCCCGTAATATTACGTTTTTAAGCAAGTTATCTTGCATTGTGCTTTGTACTTAATATCATCGAATTTTGTCATATTTTGAGGTTTTTCATCCTTGTTTCCTTTATGAGATATAAACCAAATATCAACGATTTAGGCAATATTTTGCCGTTTTTCCGCGTTTTCTAGCCTTTTCTGTTTATTGCCATTAATTCAATAAATTTACGATAAATATGATGCAAACACGTAATGAATTGCAAATTACCCTTAAATATTTGATTTTCAATCAACTATTTGTACCTTGTTAAAATAGTGAGTCAGATATTGATTAAGAGAGATTATCTGTTTTTATTGCATATTTCGACGTTTCAGCCGGATTAAAGCGGTTTTACGAGTACCTCTTTTTTCGGTAATACAAACGGAAATTCAGGAACATTTTAGGTAATTCTAAAGAAAACACATTGATTTTTATCATTTGAATTGGAAACAACGTTTTCATATGCCTTTTTAATGATCAAAATAATACGCAACCTTGCTCTATGATTTTATGTAAAAAATCCCCGAATTTGGTATTATAGTGACTTTTTTCACGTTTTTTATATAGAGTGATTTAGGTGAAATTGTTCGGATTTACTAATATTTTGATACTACTTCATGTTGTCCCACTATATGTGATTTGGCCTTCAAATCTCAGAATTTTCCGAAATATTACGTTTTTAAGCAAGTTATCTTGCATTGTGCTTTGTACTTAATATCATTGAATTTTGCAATATTTTGAGGTTTTTCATCCTTGTTTCCTTTATGAGATATAAACCAAATAGCAACGATTTAGGCAATATTTTGCCGTTTTTCTGCGTTTTCTAGCCTTTTCTGTTTATTGTCATTAATTCAATTAAATTTACGATAAATATGATGCAAACACGTAATTAATTGCAAATTAAAATTAAATACTTGATTTTAAATCAACTATCTGTACCTCGTTAAAATAGTGAGTAAGATATTGATTAGGAGAGAATTTCTGTTTTTATTGCATATTTCGACGTTTCAGCCAGATTAGAGCAGTTTTACGAATTCAGAAATAAACGGAAATTCATGAACGTTTTAGGTAATTCTAAAGAAAACACATTGATTTTATCATTTGAATTGAAAACATCGTTTTCACATGCCTTTTTAATGATCAAAAAATTACCCAACCTCGCTCTAAGATTTTAAGTAAAAATCCTCGAGTTTGGTATTATAGTGATTTTTTCACGTTTTTCATGTAGGGTGATTTTAGGTAAAAATGTTCGAAATTTCTAACATTTTGATACTACTTAATGTTGTCTCTCTATTTGTGATTTGGCCTACAAATCTCAGAATTACACATATTGCGTTTTTAAGCAAGTTTTCTTGCATTCTGCCTTGTACATAAAATCATCGAATTTATCAATATTTTGAGGTTTTTCATCGTTGTTTCCTTTATGAGATTTCATCCAAATATCAAAGATTTAGGCCATATTTGGCCGTTTTACAACGTTTCAAGCTTTTCGGTTTATTGCTATTAATTCATTATATTTACGATAAATATGATGCAAACACGTAATGAATTGCAAATTACCCTTAAATATTTGATTTTCAATCAACTATTTGTACCTTGTTAAAATAGTGAGTCAGATATTGATTAAGATAGATTTTCTGTTTTTATTGCATATTTCGACGTTTCAGCCGGATTAAAGCGGTTTTACGAATACCTCTTTTTTCGGTAATACAAACGGAAATTCAGGAACATTTTAGGCAATTCTAAAGAAAACACATTGATTTTTATCATTTGAATTGGAAACAACGTTTTCATATGCCTTTTTAATGATCAAAATAATACGCAACCTTGCTCTATGATTTTATGTAAAAAATCCTCGAATTTGGTATTATAGTGACTATTTTCACGTTTTTCATGTAGAGTGATTTAGGTGAAATTGTTCGGATTTAACAATATTTTGATACTACTTCATGTTGTCCCACTATATGTGATTTGGCCTTCAAATCTCAGAATTTCCCGTAATATTACGTTTTTAAGGAAGTTATCTTGCATTGTGCTTTGTACTTAATATCATCGAATTTTGCAATATTTTGAGGTTTTTCATCCTTGTTTCCTTTATGAGATATAAACCAAATAGCAACGATTTAGGCAATATTTTGCCGTTTTTCTGCGTTTTCTAGCCTTTTCTGTTTATTGCCATTAATTCAATAAATTTACGATAAATATGATGCAAACACGTAATCAATTGCAAATTAAAATTAAATACTTGATTTTAAATCAACTATCTGTACCTCGTTAAAATAGTGAGTAAGATATTGATTAGGAGAGAATTTCTGTTTTTATTGCATATATCGACGTTTCAGCCAGATTAGAGCAGTTTTACGAATTCAGAAATAAACGGAAATTCATGAACGTTTTAGGTAATTCTAAAGAAAACACATTGATTTTATCATTTGAATTGAAAACATCGTTTTCACATGCCTTTTTAATGATCAAAAAATTACCCAACCTCGCTCTAAGATTTTAAGTAAAAATCCTCGAGTTTGGTATTATAGTGACTTTTTTAACGTTTTTCATGTAGGGTGATTTTAGGTAAAAATGTTCGAAATTTCTAACATTTTGATACTACTTAATGTTGTCTCTCTATTTGTGATTTTGCCTACAAATCTCAGAATTTCACATATTGCGTTTTTAAGCAAGTTTTCTTGCATTGTGCCTTGTACATAAAATCATCGAATTTATCAATTTTTTGAGGTTTTTCATCGTTGTTTCCTTTATGAGATTTCATCCAAATATCAAAGATTTAGGCCATATTTGGCCGTTTTACAACGTTTGAAGCATTTTCGGTTTATTGCTATTAATTCACTAAATTTACGATAAATATGATGCAAACACGTAATGAATTGCAAATTACCCTTAAATATTTGATTTTCAATCAACTATTTGTACCTTGTTAAAATAGTGAGTCAGATATTGATTAACAGAAATTTTCTGTTTTTATGGCATATTTCGACGTTTCAGCCGGATTAAAGCGGTTTTACGAGTACCTCTTTTTTCTGTAATACAAACGGAAATTCAGGAACATTTTAGGTAATTCTAAAGAAAACACATTGATTTTTATCATTTGAATTGGAAACAACGTTTTCATATGCCTTTTTAATGATCAAAATAATACGCAACCTTGCTCTATGATTTTATGTAAAAAAATCCTCGAATTTGGTATTATAGTGACTTTGTTCACGTTTTTCATGTAGAGTGATTTAGGTGAAATTGTTCGGATTTACTAATATTTTGATACAACTTCATGTTGTCCCACTATATGTGATTTGGACTTCAAATCTCAGAATTTCCCGTAATATTACGTTTTTAAGCAAGTTATCTTGCATTGTGCTTTGTACTTAATATCATCGAATTTTGTCATATTTTGAGGTTTTTCATCCTTGTTTCCTTTATGAGATATAAACCAAATATCAACGATTTAGGCAATATTTTGCCGTTTTTCCGCGTTTTCTAGCCTTTTCTGTTTATTGCCATTAATTCAATAAATTTACGATAAATATGATGCAAACACGTAATGAATTGCAAATTACCCTTAAATATTTGATTTTCAATCAACTATTTGTACCTTGTTAAAATAGTGAGTCAGATATTGATTAAGAGAGATTATCTGTTTTTATTGCATATTTCGACGTTTCAGCCGGATTAAAGCGGTTTTACGAGTACCTCTTTTTTCGGTAATACAAACGGAAATTCAGGAACATTTTAGGTAATTCTAAAGAAAACACATTGATTTTTATCATTTGAATTGGAAACAACGTTTTCATATGCCTTTTTAATGATCAAAATAATACGCAACCTTGCTCTATGATTTTATGTAAAAAATCCCCGAATTTGGTATTATAGTGACTTTTTTCACGTTTTTTATATAGAGTGATTTAGGTGAAATTGTTCGGATTTACTAATATTTTGATACTACTTCATGTTGTCCCACTATATGTGATTTGGCCTTCAAATCTCAGAATTTTCCGAAATATTACGTTTTTAAGCAAGTTATCTTGCATTGTGCTTTGTACTTAATATCATTGAATTTTGCAATATTTTGAGGTTTTTCATCCTTGTTTCCTTTATGAGATATAAACCAAATAGCAACGATTTAGGCAATATTTTGCCGTTTTTCTGCGTTTTCTAGCCTTTTCTGTTTTTGTCATTAATTCAATTAAATTTAGGATAAATATGATGCAAACACGTAATTAATTGCAAATTAAAATTAAATACTTGATTTTAAATCAACTATCTGTACCTCGTTAAAATAGTGAGTAAGATATTGATTAGGAGAGAATTTCTGTTTTTATTGCATATTTCGACGTTTCAGCCAGATTAGAGCAGTTTTACGAATTCAGAAATAAACGGAAATTCATGAACGTTTTAGGTAATTCTAAAGAAAACACATTGATTTTATCATTTGAATTGAAAACATCGTTTTCACATGCCTTTTTAATGATCAAAAAATTACCCAACCGCGCTCTAAGATTTTAAGTAAAAATCCTCGAGTTTGGTATTATAGTGATTTTTTCACGTTTTTCTTGTAGGGTGATTTTAGGTAAAAATGTTCGAAATTTCTAACATTTTGATACTACTTAATGTTGTCTCTCTATTTGTGATTTGGCCTACAAATCTCAGAATTTCACATATTGCGTTTTTAAGCAAGTTTTCTTGCATTGTGCCTTGTACATAAAATCATCGAATTTATCAATATTTTGAGGTTTTTCATCGTTGTTTCCTTTATGAGATTTCATCCAAATATCAAAGATTTAGGCCATATTTGGCCGTTTTACAACGTTTCAAGCTTTTCGGTTTATTGCTATTAATTCATTATATTTACGATAAATATGATGCAAACACGTAATGAATTGCAAATTACCCTTAAATATTTGATTTTCAATCAACTATTTGTACCTTGTTAAAATAGTGAGTCAGATATTGATTAAGAGAGATTTTCTGTTTTTATTGCATATTTCGACGTTTCAGCCGGATTAAAGCGGTTTTACGAATACCTCTTTTTTCGGTAATACAAACGGAAATTCAGGAACATTTTAGGCAATTCTAAAGAAAACACATTGATTTTTATCATTTGAATTGGAAACAACGTTTTCATATGCCTTTTTAATGATCAAAATAATACGCAACCTTGCTCTATGATTTTATGTAAAAAATCCTCGAATTTGGTATTATAGTGACTTTTTTCACGTTTTTCATGTAGAGTGATTTAGGTGAAATTGTTCGGATTCAACAATATTTTGATACTACTTCATGTTGTCCCACTATATGTGATTTGGCCTTCAAATCTCAGAATTTCCCGTAATATTACGTTTTTAAGGAAGTTATCTTGCATTGTGCTTTGTACTTAATATCATCGAATTTTGCAATATTTTGAGGTTTTTCATCCTTGTTTCCTTTATGAGATATAAACCAAATAGCAACGATTTAGGCAATATTTTGCCGTTTTTCCGCGTTTTCTAGCCTTTTCTGTTTATTGCCATTAATTCAATAAATTTACGATAAATATGATGCAAACACGTAATCAATTGCAAATTAAAATTAAATACTTGATTTTAAATCAACTATCTGTACCTCGTTAAAATAGTGAGTAAGATATTGATTAGGAGAGAATTTCTGTTTTATTGCATATATCGACGTTTCAGCCAGATTAGAGCAGTTTTACGAATTCAGAAATAAACGGAAATTCATGAACGTTTTAGGTAATTCTAAAGAAAACACATTGATTTTATCATTTGAATTGAAAACATCGTTTTCACATGCCTTTTTAATGATCAAAAAATTACCCAACCTCGCTCTAAGATTTTAAGTAAAAATCCTCGAGTTTGGTATTATAGTGACTTTTTTAACGTTTTTCATGTAGGGTGATTTTAGGTAAAAATGTTCGAAATTTCTAACATTTTCATACTACTTAATGTTGTCTCTCTATTTGTGATTTTGCCTACAAATCTCAGAATTTCACATATTGCGTTTTTAAGCAAGTTTTCTTGCATTGTGCCTTGTACATAAAATCATCGAATTTATCAATATTTTGAGGTTTTTCATCGTTGTTTCCTTTATGAGATTTCATCCAAATATCAAAGATTTAGGCCATATTTGGCCGTTTTACAACGTTTGAAGCATTTTCGGTTTATTGCTATTAATTCACTAAATTTACGATAAATATGATGCAAACACGTAATGAATTGCAAATTACCCTTAAATATTTGATTTTCAATCAACTATTTGTACCTTGTTAAAATAGTGAGTCAGATATTGATTAAGAGAGATTTTCTGTTTTTATTGCATATTTCGACGTTTCAACCGGATTAAAGCGGTTTTACGAGTACCTCTTTTTTCGGTAATACAAACGGAAATTCAGGAACATTTTAGGTGATTCTAAAGAAAACACATTGATTTTTATCATTTGAATTGGAAACAACGTTTTCATATGCCTTTTTAATGATCAAAATAATACGCAACCTTGCTCTATGATTTTATGTAAAAAATCCTCGAATTTGGTATTATAGTGACTTTTTTCACGTTTTTTATATAGAGTGATTTAGGTGAAATTGTTCGGATTTACTAATATTTTGATACTACTTCATGTTGTCCCACTATATGTGATTTGGCCTTCAAATCTCAGAATTTTCCGAAATATTACGTTTTTAAGCAAGTTATCTTGCATTTTGCTTTGTACTTAATATCATTGAATTTTGCAATATTTTGAGGTTTTTCATCCTTGTTTCCTTTATGAGATATAAACCAAATAGCAACGATTTAGGCAATATTTTGCCGTTTTTCCGCGTTTTCTAGCCTTTTCTGTTTATTGCCATTAATTCAATAAATTTACGATAAATATGATGCAAACACGTAATCAATTGCAAATTAAAATTAAATACTTGATTTTAAATCAACTATCTGTACCTCGTTAAAATAGTGAGTAAGATATTGATTAGGAGAGAATTTCTGTTTTTATTGCATATATCGACGTTTCAGCCAGATTAGAGCAGTTTTACGAATTCAGAAATAAACGGAAATTCATGAACGTTTTAGGTAATTCTAAAGAAAACACATTGATTTTATCATTTGAATTGAAAACATCGTTTTCACATGCCTTTTTAATGATCAAAAAATTACCCAACCTCGCTGTAAGATTTTAAGTAAAAATCCTCGAGTTTGGTATTATAGTGACTTTTTTAACGTTTTTCATGTAGGGTGATTTTAGGTAAAAATGTTCGAAATTTCTAACATTTTGATACTACTTAATGTTGTCTCTCTATTTGTGATTTTGCCTACAAATCTCAGAATTTCACATATTGCGTTTTTAAGCAAGTTTTCTTGCATTGTGCCTTGTACATAAAATCATCGAATTTATCAATATTTTGAGGTTTTTCATCGTTGTTTCCTTTATGAGATTTCATCCAAATATCAAAGATTTAGGCCATATTTGGCCGTTTTACAACGTTTGAAGCATTTTCGGTTTATTGCTATTAATTCACTAAATTTACGATAAATATGATGCAAACACGTAATGAATTGCAAATTACCCTTAAATATTTGATTTTCAATCAACTATTTGTACCTTGTTAAAATAGTGAGTCAGATATTGATTAACAGAGATTTTCTGTTTTTATGGCATATTTCGACGTTTCAGCCGGATTAAAGCGGTTTTACGAGTACCTCTTTTTTCTGTAATACAAACGGAAATTCAGGAACATTTTAGGTAGTTCTAAAGAAAACACATTGATTTTTATCATTTGAATTGGAAACAACGTTTTCATATGCCTTTTTAATGATCAAAATAATACGCAACCTTGCTCTATGATTTTATGTAAAAAAATCCTCGAATTTGGTATTATAGTGACTTTGTTCACGTTTTTCATGTAGAGTGATTTAGGTGAAATTGTTCGGATTTACTAATATTTTGATACAACTTCATGTTGTCCCACTATATGTGATTTGGACTTCAAATCTCAGAATTTCCCGTAATATTACGTTTTTAAGCAAGTTATCTTGCATTGTGCTTTGTACTTAATATCATCGAATTTTGTCATATTTTGAGGTTTTTCATCCTTGTTTCCTTTATGAGATATAAACCAAATAGCAACGATTTAGGCAATATTTTGCCGTTTTTCCGCGTTTTCTAGCCTTTTCTGTTTATTGCCATTAATTCAATAAATTTACGATAAATATGATGCAAACACGTAATGAATTGCAAATTACCCTTAAATATTTGATTTTCAATCAACTATCTGTACCTTCTTAAAATAGTGAGTAAGATATTGATTAGGAGAGAATTTCTGTTTTTATTGCATATATCGACGTTTCAGCCAGATTAGAGCAGTTTTACGAATTCAGAAATAAACGGAAATTCATGAACGTTTTAGGTAATTCTAAAGAAAACACATTGATTTTATCATTTGAATTGAAAACATCGTTTTCACATGCCTTTTTAATGATCAAAAAATTACCCAACCTCGCTCTAAGATTTTAAGTAAAAATCCTCGAGTTTGGTATTGTAGTGACTTTTTTCACGTTTTTCATGTAGGGTGATTTTAGGTAAAAATGTTCGAAATTTCTAACATTTTGATACTACTTAATGTTGTCTCTCTATTTGTGATTTGGCCTACAAATCTCAGAATTTCACATATTGCGTTTTTAAGCAAGTTTTCTTGCATTGTGCCTTGTACATAAAATCATCGAATTTATCCATATTTTGAGGTTTTTCATCGTTGTTTCCTTTATGAGATTTCATCCAAATATCAAAGATTTAGGCCATATTTGGCCGTTTCAAGCATTTTCGGTTTATTGCTATTAATTCATTAAATTTACGATAAATATGATGCAAACACGTAATGAATTGCAAATTACCCTTAAATATTTGATTTTCAATTAACTATTTGTACCTTGTTAAAATAGTGAGTCAGATATTGATTAAGAGAGATTTTCTGTTTTTATTGCATATTTTGACGTTTCAGCCGGATTAAAGCGGTTTTACGAGTATCTCTTTTTTCGGTAATACAAACTGAAATTCAGGAACATTTTAGGTAATTCTAAAGAAAACACATTGATTTTTATCATTTGAATTGGAAACAACGTTTTCATATGCCTTTTTAATGATCAAAATAATACGCAACCTTGCTCTATGATTTTATGTAAAAAATCCTCGAATTTGGTATTATAGTGACTTTTTTCACGTTTTTCATGTAGAGTGATTTAGGTGAAATTGTTCGGATTTACTAATATTTTGATACTACTTCATGTTGTCCCACTATATGTGATTTGGCCTTCAAATCTCAGAATTTCCCGAAATATTACGTTTTTAAGCAAGTTATCTTGCATTGTGCTTTGTACTTAATATCATCGAATTTTGTCATATTTTCAGGTTTTTCATCCTTGTTTCCTTTATGAGATATAAACCAAATAGCAACGATTTAGGCAATATTTTGCCGTTTTTCCGCGTTTTCTAGCCTTTTCTGTTTATTGCCATTAATTCAATAAATTTACGATAAATATGATGCAAACACGTAATTAATTGCAAATTAAAATTAAATACTTGATTTTAAATCAACTATCTGTACCTCGTTAAAATAGTAAGATATTGATTAGGAGAGAATTTCTGTTTTTATTGCATATTTCGACGTTTCAGCCAGATTAGAGGAGTTTTACGAATTCAGAAAAACGGAAATTCATGAACGTTTTAGGTAATTCTAAAGAAAATACATTGATTTTATCATTTGAATTGAAAACATCGTTTTCACATGCCTTTTTAATAATCAAAATATTACGCAACCTCGCTCTAAGATTTTAAGTAAAAATCCTCGAGTTTGGTATTATTGTGACTTTTTTCACGTTATTCATGTAGGGTGATTTTAGGTAAAAATGTTCGAAATTTCTAACATTTTGATACTACTTAATTTTGTCTCTCTATTTGTGATTTGGCCTACAAATCTCAGAATTTCACATATTGCGTTTTTAAGCAAGTTTTCTTGCATTGTGCCTTGTACATAAAATCATCGAATTTATCAATATTTTGAGGTTTTTCATCGTTGTTTCCTTTATGAGATTTCATCCAAATATCAAAGATTTAGTCCATATTTGGCCGTTTTACAACGTTTCAAGCTTTTCGGTTTATTGCTATTAATTCATTATATTTACGATAAATATGATGCAAACACGTAATGAATTGCAAATTACCCTTAAATATTTGATTTTCAATCAACTATTTGTACCTTGTTAAAATAGTGAGTCAGATATTGATTAAGAGAGATTTTCTGTTTTTATTGCATATTTCGACGTTTCAGCCGGATTAAAGCGGTTTTACGAATACCTCTTTTTTCGGTAATACAAACGGAAATTCAGGAACATTTTAGGCAATTCTAAAGAAAACACATTGATTTTTATCATTTGAATTGGAAACAACGTTTTCATATGCCTTTTTAATGATCAAAATAATACGCAACCTTGCTCTATGATTTTATGTAAAAAATCCTCGAATTTGGTATTATAGTGACTTTTTCACGTTTTTCATGTAGAGTGATTTAGGTGAAATTGTTCGGATTTAACAATATTTTGATACTACTTCATGTTGTCCCACTATATGTGATTTGGCCTTCAAATCTCAGAATTTCCCGTAATATTACGTTTTTAAGGAAGTTATCTTGCATTGTGCTTTGTACTTAATATCATCGAATTTTGCAATATTTTGAGGTTTTTCATCCTTGTTTCCTTTATGAGATATAAACCAAATAGCAACGATTTAGGCAATATTTTGCCGTTTTTCTGCGTTTTCTAGCCTTTTCTGTTTATTGTCATTAATTCAATTAAATTTACGATAAATATGATGCAAACACGTAATTAATTGCAAATTAAAATTAAATACTTGATTTTAAATCAACTATCTGTACCTCGTTAAAATAGTGAGTAAGATATTGATTAGGAGAGAATTTCTGTTTTTATTTCATATTTCGACGTTTCAGCCAGATTAGAGCAGTTTTACGAATTCAGAAATAAACGGAAATTCATGAACGCTTTAGGTAATTCTAAAGAAAACACATTGATTTTATCATTTGAATTGAAAACATCGTTTTCACATGCCTTTTTAATGATCAAAAAATTACCCAACCTCGCTCTAAGATTTTAAGTAAAAATCCTCGAGTTTGGTATTATAGTGATTTTTTCACGTTTTTCATGTAGGGTGATTTTAGGTAAAAATGTTCGAAATTTCTAACATTTTGATACTACTTAATGTTGTCTCTCTATTTGTGATTTGGCCTACAAATCTCAGAATTTCACATATTGCGTTTTTAAGCAAGTTTTCTTGCATTGTGCCTTGTACATAAAATCATCGAATTTATCAATATTTTGAGGTTTTTCATCGTTGTTTCCTTCCAAATATCAAAGATTTAGGCCATATTTGGCCGTTTTACAACGTTTCAAGCATTTTCGGTTTATTGCTATTAATTCATTAAATTTACGATAAATATGACGCAAACACGTAATAAATTGCAAATTACCCTTAAATATTTGATTTTCAATCAACTATTTGTACCTTGGGAAAATAGTGAGTCAGATATTGATTAAGAGAGATTTTCTGTTTTTATTGCATATTTCGACGTTTCAGCCGGATTAAAGCGGTTTTACGAGTACCTCTTTTTTTTGGTAATACAAACGGAAATTCAGGAACATTTTAGGTAATTCTATAGAAAACACATTGATTTTTATCATTTGAATTGGAAACAACGTTTTCATATGCCTTTTTAATGATCAAAATAATACGCAACCTTGCTCTATGATTTTATGTAAAAAATCCTCGAATTTGGTATTATAGTGACTTTTTTCACGTTTTTCATGTAGAGTGATTTAGGTGAAATTGTTCGGATTTACTAATATTTTGATACTACTTCATGTTGTCCCACTATATGTGATTTGGTTTTCAAATCTCAGAATTTCCCGTAATATTGCGTTTTTAAGCAAGTTATCTTGCATTGTGCTTTGTACTTAATATCATCGAATTTTGCAATATTTTGAGGTTTTTCATCCTTGTTTCCTTTATGAGATATAAACCAAATATCAACGATTTAGGCAATATTTTGCCGTTTTTCCGCGTTTTCTAGCCTTTTCTGTTTATTGCCATTAATTCAATAAATTTACGATAAATATGATGCAAACACGTAATTAATTGCAAATTAAAATTAAATACTTGATTTTAAATCAACTATCTGTACCTCGTTAAAATAGTGAGTAAGATATTGATTAGGAGAGGAGTTGCTCCTGAGCTACCGTGCTGTGAGGACGTGTCGCCTGCTGCTCCGGTGGTTTGAGTCGGTTCTCACTACGTGAAGAGAGCCATGGGGAAGGCTCAGCGCAAGAGGGAATGGAAGCAGCTTTCGGACGAGGAAGGACGGTGGACCGATGTGCAGCAGGCACCAAAGAAAACTGCTATCGAGGCTTTACCACTTGCTTCTACCAGCAAGACAGCGGACGTAATGGACCTAGGGAGGACAGCGTCAGTCACACACCAGCCAGTGTCAGTCAATGCTTCTCTGTCCGCAACGCTGCCGCGGGACGGCAGTATGAGTCAGGAGAGGACACCACCGGTTTCACGCCAGCCAGTGTCAGCCATTGTTCCTCTCTCCACAGCCCAGCCGCAGGACAGCAGTATGGGACAGGGGAGGACACCACCAGTCTCACACCAGACATCGCCAGCCTCTGCACATCTTCCAAAATTCAAGATCATGCAGACAGACCACTTTCCTACAGCATATGGAGTAGTAACGGCGTTGGAAAAAGAACAACCAGAGCTCAAACTTTCCATTACAGTCAACCTGAAGGGGGAAATAATAATGACACCTCAAGACCGACAGACTGCACATTACTTAGAGAAGGTAAGAGTCCTGCAGGGGAAACCTGTGTGCTTGGTAAAGCTGGACCCTTCAGAAAGACGCACACGAGTCGTGCTTTTGGGAAACCCACTCGACTTTCCCCTGGATCCGGTTCTAGAACACAAGCAAATCCTGAATGCGGAACGTTGCCGCACAAAAGTAGACAAGGCAGCGACGCGTCAGGTTCTGGTGACCGTATTGGGACATGTGCCAGAAACTTTCGGTCTTGGAAATTGGGGGACATACCGACAGAGGCCATACGTCCCGGAACCCCTGCGCTGCTTCAGGTGTCAGAAATACGGCCACCATCAGTCACGCTGCACAGGACAGGAGAGATGCGGAGTGTGCAGCCTGAGACATCCAACCAAAGACTGTATTGCCAAGCACAAGGCAAACCAGACCACAACAGCCAAATGTCCAAATTGTGGAGGCAAACATCATGCCTGGAGCACAACCTGCTCTGCACGGAAACAGAAAGTGCAGACAGCTCAGGCCAGGATCAACACACTGACCAGCAATACATCCACCAACACCAACGTCTGGAACACTCGTGCACAGCCACAACAGCCACCCGCTCTCACAGAGCAAAATTTCCCGAATCTGTTAATTCCGAATCAGACATTACACGAAAGTGTTGCAGAAGTACAGCAAATGCAAAAGAGCAGAAAACACTTACTTTCGGAATCTCCTCACCAGCTATACAGTTTTACCGAGGTCCAGCTGAAAACCATCGTGAAGATCATGGCAGAGACCATTATCAATTGCCTACAGATGACGCAGAACGCCTCACAGCAACAGACTCAGGACATCACTTGTGTGATAATGGACAAGATCGTGCAGCAGACCACAGTTACACGAGAAATAGACAGTCTCCGACGGGATAGAGCACGAGAGGACAACCAACGCAACTTGGACATACTGACTACCGACAACAGTCGGATAGTCAAGACACCGGAACATCAACATTCACAAACGCAACTGCAAGAAGCTGTGACCACCCACGATCGACAGACTCTTCCGACACGGGAGACAGGCAACAACAGCCAATGCAGTCTGATATGCAGCAACGCCAACAAAGACGTATTGGCCAGCAGAGATGCACAGGTTCCACCAACACAAGAAACGGCCACGAGCATTCAATGCAGTCCGACTTGCAGCAATACCACCAACAAAGTGATGGACCACAGTTATGCACAGATTCCAACATTGCCGGGGATGACCACGGACAATCAATGCAGTCCGACCTGCAGCACTTCCAACAACATAGCGATGGACCACAGTTATGCACAGATTACAACAACGTCGGGGTTGACCACGAACTGTCAATGCAGTCCAATTTGCAGCGATACGACTTGCGAGGCGGAGAATATAGAGGTCGATTCCGAGGAGGAGTTCTAGTAGAACAAGCAACACCAACCGAACCCGTCGTCTGGCCATTACGAATTCTGCAGTGGAACATACAGGGTCTTGGAAATAAAAGACACACACTTCAGGAGGCGACAATCAGCACGAAAGCAGATTTAATCGTTTTGGAGGAAACTCTTTTCCCTGCCACAAAATCCTTCAAATTGGCTGGTTATCAGCACTATGTTCTACCGTATGAGCAGGGGAGACAAAGAGGATTAATGACCCTAGTCAGAAACACCATACCCAGCAAGAAAATAGACTCAGTTTCATGTGGGGATGGAGTAGAGGTATTAGCAGTTACAGTGAATATGGCTAATTTTGAGCTCCTCATATACAACGTCTACAAGCCCCCTAGACGTAAACTAGAAGCAGAGGCAGTGCTTGCCTTGGCCACGCAGGAAAATGTAATTATTGCTGGAGATTTTAATGCTCATCATCCAGAGTTAGGTGCAACTGGGCCAGCCAATGCAGATGGGCGCCATTTAGCTGCAGCTCTGCGTGAAGTACCTGAAATTACGCTTCTCAACACTGGGAAGCCCACTCACATTCTAGGAGGTTCCCTTGATCTTACATTCGTCGCAACAGCACTCCAGCAATAGGCGAAGTGGGAAGTAGACCCGGTGATCACCAGTGACCACTATGCTACTGTCACGACACTAAACCTGGCACGACCTCCTCCACCACCCGCGCAGCCTCGGTGGAATTTAGGAAAGGCCAATTGGAATGTATACCAGGCAGTACTTGACAAATGGTATGCAACGTACACGCCACCTGAGGATTTGAACATACACGAGACCGATCTGCAGGAGGCCGTTGCAGCTGCTGCAAACAAAGCTATTCCAATCATTATCACAGGTAACACAAAACGAAAGAACTATTGGTTCTATAGTAATGAAGTTAAAGAACAGAACCACAGAGTCTACATCTTCCGAAAACATCAAAAGAGAAACCCCACACCAGAAGGAAGAACTCTGCTACGAGCGGTGATATCTGAAGCAAGACGAGTTTCTAGAGAAGTAAAGGAGGCAAGATGGTTTGAGTGGTGTCAAACTCTAAATGAGCATAGTAGTCTTGGCAAGATATGGGATCAGATTAAAACTATATCAGGTCGACCAGCCCGGCCACAGGCATGTATTCAACCATTGCAGGAGGCTGAGAGACTTGCTCTCCAATTTGCAGAAAGAACAGCTTCATATCAGCTTCCTGCAATGGTCCGAAGGCAGCAAGTACACTTAAAACAAGAGAGGATGACAGTCATTCGTGAGGGCATAGCTATGCATGACGAGTGTGACTGTCCCTTCACCGAACAGGAACTAAGCAGAGCCAAAAAAGGTGGTAAGGACACTGCACCAGGTGCTGATAACATTACATACTCAATGATCGCACATACAGGTCCTGCTGGAGAACGAGAAATCTTGGACGTCATCAATGCTTCTTGGCAGCAAGGCAAACTACCAACCTCTTGTAAGAAAGCAGACATCATACCGATTCCTAAGCCGAAAGAACCTGGCAATTACAGACCCATTTCATTAACATCATGCATTAGTAAAACTGCAGAACGGATGGTCTTAAATAGGCTACTGTGGAAGACTGGAGACCTTCATGGACACATATTTGGCTTCACTAGAGGTGTAGGTACTGCCAACTGCATAGCAACATTACAAGGAACAGTTAACTCGGGTCCAGCTATAGTGGTCTTCCTTGATCTGGAAAAAGCATTTGAACTTGCAAGCCCGCAAGCAATACTACACACCTTAGTTAAAAAAGGTGTGAAGGGGAAAATGCTAGCATGGATTCAAGATTACCTGAGTCACAGGTATGCCAGAGTAAAGTTGCAAGGACAAGTGTCGGACTACCACTTGCACGAGAATGGGACTCCACAAGGAGGAGTCCTCAGTCCTAGTCTTTTTAACATCCTTATGGAAAACCTTGTTACCATGACCTTTACAGAAGGGGTTAAATTGCTAAGCTATGCTGATGATATAGCATTAGTCATTACAGGTCCTTCACTTCTAAATAAAGCTCAAGGTGCTTTAGATATAGTGACATCTGAATGCAGTGTTTTAGGGCTAAAAATATCTGCACAGAAGTCTAAGGCGATGAGACTAGGTGGCAACACTCCAGACAGGCACCTACGCATTCAAGACATTAACCTTCAGTGGGTTACACAATATCGATATCTCGGAGTGTGGATTGATTTTAAAATGACATTCAATAAGCAAATTCAATATCTAAAGGAGAGAGCAAAGTCACGAATGAATGTAATGAGAGCAATCACAGGGCCCCGTCTAGGAGCGGGACACAGAGTGTTGAGAATGTTTTACATACACGCCGTTCGTTCCCTGGTTGATTATGCAGCACCTGCCTTACTCACTCTTTCTCCTGGTCAGTGGGCAAACGTTGAGGTTCTTCAAAATGATGCATTGCGAATCATAACAGGAGCTCCCAGATGGACTAAAATACTGAACCTAAGACTCGAAACAAAGCTAACGTCGCTTGAAATAAGGGTAAAGGGGATTGCTGCGTGCATGCTGACCAAGATATTGACTAGACCTAGATTCAGTTCACTTAAAGATATAATCACTGGAGCACTAACTCTGGACAGAAGAGCCTCCAATGGCAACAGGTGGACCCATTGTGCGATAAACACCATCGATACATTCGATATGGCAAACACAGTCACTGAGAGGGGTGTCGACGACATACATGCAGACTTTGTTATACAGGCCCCTTGGGAATCTCTGCCAGCAGACTTTAAGATTATGGCTCTTGAAGGAAAGAAGAACCAGACACATCCTCATCTGCTACATAACATTGCACAGATGCATATAGAAGCAAACATGGCATCCGTCAGCTTCACTTACTTCACGGATGGGTCAGTAGACCAGCAGGGACATGAAACCGGAGCTGCAGTTAAAGCAGGAAACTCTGTATATAGTTGGAGGCTCTCAAATATGTGTTCGACTTTACAAACAGAGATGCTAGCCATTCAAAAGGCTTTGGAACATGCTCTTGCTGAACACCGACAACATGTTATCATCCATACAGATTCGAGAACCGCCATTGAAACCTTGCAACAAGAACACATATGTGATAACATCCATATGATCACAAATGTCTTGTCATTCATGCACACACTCAAACGACAAGGCCGACGGGTACTTATCAACTGGGTGCCAAGTCATGTGGGACTAATAGGTAATGACATTGCAGACGAAGCTGCAAAACTTGCTACTAAGAGGGGAAATGTAGACATTTACATACCACAGAGTCTATCCCAGATGAAGAAAGTAATTCGAAACAGAGCAATGCGAATGATGTACAGTGACCACACCACAGCAGTTGCAACATCAGGATCTGCGGGTTGGTACAAGAATTCAACCAACTACGAACCACTTAGTTTGATGAAAGGGGGCAGTAGAACAACAGAAGTGCACTTACATCGCATCAGGCTTGGATACCCATGTGCATGGGAAATGGGCTTACAGGTTCCGGAAGATGAGAGGAAATGTCAACACTGTGGAGGATTGCCCGACAGACCGCTGGAACATTATCTAACACAGTGCACAGTTACAAACCCGTTCAGATTTCATCTTAGATTCAACAGAGCAGAGGAAGTTGTTAAACACATATGGCAAAATCTTACTGAAGCGACCATACGAGTCATGAATACTCATCCTCCGCCCAAGTAATCCAGAAACAAGCATCACTTAGTGGGCCAGCCAGAGGCTTAGGGCCCGCGCAGGATTATCCCTGCTAAAAAGAAAAAAAAAAAAAAAAAAAAAAGATTAGGAGAGAATTTCTGTTTTTATTGCATATTTCGACGTTTCAGCCAGATTAGAGCAGTTTTACGAATTCAGAAATAAACGGAAATTCATGAACGTTTTAGGTAATTCTAAAGAAAACACATTGATTTTTATCATTTGAATTGAAAACATCGTTTTCACATGCCTTTTTAATGATCAAAATAATACGGAACCTCGCTCTAAGATTTTAAGTAAAAATTCTCGAATTTGGTATTATAGTGACTTTTTTCACGTTTTTCATGTAGGGTGATTTTAGGTAAAAATGTTCGAAATTTCTAATATTTTGATACTACTTAATGTTGTCTCTCTATTTGTGATTTGGCCTACAAATATCAGAATTTCACATATTGCGTTGTTAAGCAAGTTTTCTTGCATTGTGCCTTGTACATAAAATCATCGAATTTATCAATATTTTGAGGTTTTTCATCGTTGTTTCCTTTATGAGATTTCATCCAAATATCAAAGATTTAGGCCATATTTGGCTGTTTTACAACGTTTCAAGCATTTTCGGTTTATTGCTATTAATTCATTAAATTTACGATAAATATGATGCAAACACGTAATGAATTGCAAATTACCCTTAAATATTTGATTTTCAATCAACTATTTGTACCTTGTTAAAATAGTGATTCAGATATTGATTAAGAGAGATTTTCTGTTTTTATTGCATATTTCGACGTTTCAGCCGGATTAAAGCGGTTTTACGAGTACCTCTTTTTTCGGTAATACAAACGGAAATTCAGGAACATTTTAGGTAATTCTAAAGAAAACACATTGATTTTTATCATTTGAATTCGAAACTACGTTTTCATATGCCTTTTTAATGATCAAAATAATACGCAACCTTGCTCTATGATTTTATGTAAAAAATTCTCGAATTCGGTATTATAGTGACTTTTTTCACGTTTTTCATGTAGAGTGATTTAGGTGAAATTGTTCGGATTTACTAATATTTTGATGCCACTTCATGTTGTCCCACTATATGTGATTTGGCCTTCAAATCTCAGAATTTCCCGTAATATTGCGTTTTTAAGCAAGTTATCTTGCATTGTGCTTTGTACTTAATATCATCGAATTTTGCAATATTTTGAGGTTTTTCATCCTTGTTTCCTTTATGAGATATAAACCAAATATCAACGATTTACGCAATATTTTGCCGTTTTTCCGCGTTTTCTAGCCTTTTCTGTTTATTGCCATAATTCAATAAATTTACGAAAAATATGATGCAAACACGTAATTAATTGCAAATTAAAATTAAATACTTGATTTTAAATCAACTATCTGTACCTCGTTAAAATAGTGAGTAAGATTTTGATTAGGAGAGAATTTCTGTTTTTATTGCATATTTCGACGTTTCAGCCAGATTAGAGCAGTTTTACGAATTCAGAAATAAACGGAAATTCATGAACGTTTTAGGTAATTCTAAAGAAAACACATTGATTTTTATCATTTGAATTGAAAACATCGTTTTCACATGCCTTTTTAATGATCAAAATAATACGCAACCTCGTTCTAAGATTTTAAGTAAAAATCCTCGAATTTGGTATTACAGTGACTTTTTTCACGCTTTTCATGTAGGGTGATTTTAGGTAAAAATTTTCGAAATTTCTAATATTTTGATACTACTTAATGTTGTCTCTCTATTTGTGATTTGACCTACAAATCTCAGAATTTCACATATTGCGTTTTTAAGCAAGTTTTCTTGCATTGTGCCTTGTTCATAAAATCATCGAATTTATCAATATTTTGAGGTTTTTCATCGTTGTTTCCTTCCAAATATCAAAGATTTAGGCCATATTTGGCCGTTTTACAACGTTTCAAGCATTTTCGGTTTATTGCTATTAATTCATTAAATTTACGATAAATATGATGCAAACACGAAATAAATTGCAAATTACCCTTAAATATTTCATTTTCAATCAACTATTTGTACCTTGTTAAAATAGTGAGTCAGATATTGATTAAGAGAGATTTTTTGTTTTTATTGCATATTTCGACGTTTCAGCCGGATTAAAGCGGTTTTTACGAGTACCTCTTTTTTCGGTAATACAAACGGAAATTCAGGAACATTTTAGGTAATTCTATAGAAAACACATTGATTTTTATCATTTGAATTGGAAACAACGTTTTCATATGCCTTTTTAATGATCAAAATAATACGCAACCTTGCTTTATAATTTTATGTAAAAAATCCTCGAATTTGGTATTATAGTGACTTTTTTTCACGTTTTTCATGTAGAGTGATTTAGGTGAAATTGTTCGGATTTACTAATATTTTGAAACTACTTCATGTTGTCCCACTATATGTGATTTGGCCTTCAAATCTCAGAATTTCCCGTAATATTACGTTTTTAAGCAAGTTATCTTGCATTGTGCTTTGTACTTAATATCATCGAATTTTGCAATATTTTGAGGTTTTTCATCCTTGTTTCCTTTATGAGATATAAACCAAATATCAACGATTTAGGCAATATTTTGCCGTTTTTCCGCGTTTTCTAGCCTTTCCTGTTTATTGCCATTAATTCAATAAATTTACGATAAATATGATGCAAACACGTAATTAATTGCAGATTAAAATTAAATACTTGATTTTAAATCAACTATCTGTACCTCGTTAAAATAGTGAGTAAGATATTGATTAGGAGAGAATTTCTGTTTTTATTGCATATTTCGACGTTTCAGCCAGATTAGAGCAGTTTTACGAATTCAGAAATAAACGGAAATTCATGAACGTTTTAGGTAATTCTAAAGAAAACACATTGATTTTTATCATTTGAATTGAAAACATCATGTTCACATGCCTTTCTTTAATGATCAAAATAATACGCAACCTCGCTCTAAGATTTTAAGTAAAAATCCTCGAATTTGGTATTATAGTGACTTTTTTCACGTTTTTCATGTAGGGTGATTTTAGGTAAAAACGTTCGAAATTTCTAATATTTTGATACTACTTAACGTTGTCTCTCTGTTTGTGATTTGATCCATAGTTTGGAGCCAAAAAAGATGTTTGGGATATTTTGAAAACTGCAGGGAGGGTTTGTGCAAAATGTGATCCATCGGCGTTTTAAGCAATTGGCATATTTTCGGTATAAAAAGTCGAAATTTCAAACTGCGAATACGTGCAGAGAGCCAGAATTTGGCGCCAAAATTTGGCTCAAGCTTCGAATTTGGGATGTTTGGAATATTTTGAAAACTGCAGAGAGGGTTTGGGCAGAATGAGATCCATCGCCGCTTTCAATAATTGGCATATTTTCGGTATAAAAAGTCGTAATTTCAAACTGCGAATACGTGCAGAGAGCAAGAATTTGGCCCCAAAATATGGCTCAAGCGTCGAATTTGGAACGTTTGGGATATTTTGAAAACTGCAGGGGGGTTCAGGCAAAATGTGACCCTTCTCCGCTCTCAGTAATTAGCATATTTTCAGTATAAAAAGTCGTAATTTCAGACTGCGAATACGTACAGAGAGCAAGAATTTGGTTCCAAAATATGGCTCAAGGGTCGAATTTGGGATGTTTGGGATATTTTAAAAACTGCAGGGAGGGTTTGGGCAAAATGTGATCTATCGCTGCTCTAAGTAATTGGCATATTTTCGGTATAAAAAGTCGTAATTTCAAACTGCGAATACGTGCAGAGAGCTAGAATTTGGCTCCAAAATATGGTTCAAGCTTCGAATTTGGGATGTTCGGAATATTTTGAAAACTGCAGGGAGAGTTTGGGCAGAATGTGATCCATCGCCTCTTTCAATAATTAGCATATTTTCGGTATAAAAAGTAGTAAGTTCAAACTGCGAATTTCATGCAGAAAGCCAAAATTTGGCTTCAAAATATGGCTCAAGGGTCGAATTTGGGATATTTTTTTGATATTTTGAAAACTGCAGAGATGGTTTGGGGAAAATGTGATCCATCGCCGCTTTCTGTAATTGGCATATTTTCGGTATTAAAAGTCGTAATTTTTAACTGCGAATACATGCAGAGAGCCAGAATTTGGCTCCAAAATATATCTCAATGTTCGAATTTGGGATGTTTGGGATATTTTGAAAACTGCAGGGGGGGTTTGGGAAAAATTTTACCCATCGCCGCTTTCAGTAATTGGCATATTTTCTGTATAAAAAGTCATAATTTCAAACGGGGAATATGTGCAGAGATCTCGAATTTGCGTCCAAAATATGGGTCAATCATCAAATTTGTGATGTTTTGGATATTTTGAAAACTGTAGAGATGGTTTGGGCAAAATGGGATCCATCGCCGCTTTCAGTAATTGGCATTTTTTCGGTATAAAAAGTCGTAATTTCAAACTGCAAATACGTGCAGAAAGCCCGAATTTGGCTCCAAATATGGCTCATGCGTTGAATTCGGGATGTTTGGGATATTTTGAAAACGGCAGGGAGGGTTTGGGCAAAATGTGATCCATGGCTGCTCTCAGTGATTGTCATATTTTCGGTATAAAAAATCGTAAATTCAAACTGCGAATACGTGCAGAGAGCCAGAATTTGGCTCCCAAATTTGGCTCAAGGGTCGAATTTGGGATGTTTGGGATATTTTGAAAACTGTTGGGAGGGTTTGGGCAAAATGTGATCCATCGCTGCTTTCAGTAATATGCATTTTTTCTGTATAAAAATTCGTAGTATCAAACTGCGAATACGTGCAGAAAGATAGAATTTGGCTCCAAAATATGACTTAAGAGTCGAATTTTGGATGTTTGAGATAATTTGCAAACTGTAGGGGCGTTTGGGCAAAATGTGTCAGATCGCTGCTTTCAGTAATTGGCATATTTTCAGTATATAAAGTCGTAATTTCAAACTGCGAAAACGTGCAGAGAGCTACAATTTGGCTCCAAAATATGGCTCAAGGGTCGAATTTGGGATGTTTGGGATATTTTGAAAACAGCAAGGAGGGTTTGGGCAAAATGTGATCCATCGCAGCTCTCAGTAATTGGCATAATTTCGGTATAAAAAATCGTAATTTCGAACTGCGAATACGTGCAGAGAGCAGGAATTTGGCTCCAAAATATGGCTCAATGGGTCGAATTTGGGATGTTTGGGATATTTTGCAAACTGCAGGGAGGGTTTGGGCAAAATGTGATCCATTGCTGCTCTCAGTAATTGGCATATTTTCAGTATAAAATGTCGTAATTTCATACTGGGAAAATGTGCAGAGAGCCAGAATTTGGCTCCAAAATATGGCTCACGGGTCGAATTTGGGATGTTTGTGATATTTTGAAAACTGCAGAGATGGTTTGGGTAAAATGTGATCCATCGCCGCATTCTGTAATTGGCATATTTTCGGTATAAAAAGTCGTAATTTTTAACTGCGAATATATGCCGAGAGCCAGAATTTGGCTCCAAAATATAGCTCAATGGTCGAATTTGGGATGTTTGGGATATTTTGAAAACTGCAAGGGGGTTTGGGTGAAATGTGACCCATCGCTGATCTCAGTAATTGGCATATTTTCGGTATAAAAAGTCGTAATTTCAAAGGGCGAATACGTGCAGAGAGCTCGAATTTGAATCCAAAATATGGAACAATCATCAAATTTGGGATGTTTTGGATATTTTGAAAACTGCAGAGAGTTTTTGGGCAAAATGGGATCCATTCCGATTTCAGTAATTGGCATTTTTTCGGTATAAAGTTCGTAATTTCAATCTGCAAATACGTGCAGAAAACCCAAATTTGGCTCCAAATATGGCTCAAGCGTCGAATTCTGGATGTTTGGGATATTTTGAAAACTGCAAGGAGGGTTTGGGCAAAATGTGAGCCATGGCTGCTCTCAGTAATTGGCATATTTTCGGTATTAAAAATCGTAATTTCAAACTGCGAATACGTGCTGAGAGCCAGAATTTGGCTCCAAAATATGGCTCAAAGTTCGAATTTGGGATGTTTGGGATATTTTGAAAACTGCTGGGAGGGTTTGGGCAAAATGTGATCCATCGCCGCTTTCAGTAATATGCATTTTTCTGAATAAAAATTCGTAATATCAAACTGCGAATACGTGCGGAAAGCCAGAATTAGGCTCCAAAATATGGCTCAAGGGTCGAATTTGGGATATTTGGGATATATTGAAAACTGCAGGGAGGGTTTGGGCAAAATATTATAAATCGTTGTTTTCAGTAATATGCATATTTTCTGTATAAAAAATCGTAATATCAAACTGCGAATACGTGCAGAAAGCCAGAATTTGGCTCCAAAATATGGCTCCAGGATCGAATTTGGGATGTTTGGGATATTTTGCAAACTGCAGAGATGGTTTGGGCAAAATGTGATCCATCGCCGCTTTCTGTAATTGGCATATTTTCGGTATTAAAAGTCGTAGTTTTTAACTGCGAATACATGCAGAGAGCCAGAATTTGGCTCTAAAATATAGCTCAATGTTCGAATTTGGGATGTTTGGGATATTTTGAAAACTGCAGGGGGGTTTGGGCAAAATTTTACCCATCGCCGCTTTCAGTAATTGGCATATTTTCGGTATAAAAAGTAATAATTTCAAACGGGGAATATGTGCAGAGATCTCGAATTTGCGTCCAAAATATGGGTCAATCATCAAATTTGGGATGTTTTGGATATTTTGAAAACTGTAGACAGGGTTTGGTCAAAATGGTATCCATCGCCGCTTTCAGTAATTGGCATTTTTCGGTATAAAAATTCGTAATTTCAAACTGCAAATACGTGCAGAAAGCCCGAATTTGGCTCCAAATATGGCTCATGCGTCGAATTCGGGATATTTCGGATATTTTGAAAACGGCAGGGAGGGTTTGGGCAAAATGTGATCCATGGCTGCTTTCAGTAATTGTCATATTTTCGTTATAATAAATCGTAAATTCAAACTGCAAATACGTGCAGAAAGATAGAATTTGGCTCCAAAATATGACTTAAGAATCGAATTTTGGATGTTTGAGATATTTTGCAAACTGCAGGGGCGTTTGGGCAAAATGTGTCAGATCGCTGCTTTCAGTAATTGGCATATTTTCAGTATATAAAGTCGTAATTTCAAACTGCGAATACGTGCAGAGAGCCACAATTTGGCTCCAAAATATGGCTCAAGGGTCGAATTTGGGATGTTTGGGATATTTTGAAAACTGCAAGGAGGGTTTGGGCAAAATGTGATCCATCGCAGCTCTCAGTAATTGGCATATTTTCGGTATAAAAAGTCGTAATTTCGAACTGCGAATACGTGCAGAGAGCAGGAATTTGGCTCCAAAATATGGCACAATGGATCTAATTTGGGATGTTTGGGATATTTTGTAAACTGCAGGGAGGGTTTGGGCAAAATGTGATCCATTGCTGCTCTCAGTAATTGGCATATTTTCAGTATAAAAAGTCGTAATTTCAAACTGGGAAAATGTGCAGAGAGCCAGAATTTGGCTCCATAATATGGCTCATGGGTCGAATTTGGGATGTTTGTGATATTTTGAAAACTGCAGAGATGGTTTGGGCAAAATGTGATCCATCGCCGCTTTCTGTAATTGGCATATTTTCGGTATAAAAAGTCGTAATTTTTAACTGCATCCCTCTCTTAAGCCTCTGCATCCCTCTCTTAAGCCTCTGCATCACTCTCTCGAGCCTCTACATCACTCTCTTGAATCTCTGCATCACTCTTGTAAGCCTCTGAATCAATCTCTTGAGCCTCTTCATCCCTCTTTTATGCCTCTGCATCCCTCTCTTAAGCCGCTGCATCACTCTCTTAAGCCTCTGCATCACTCTCTAGAGCCTCTGCATCACTCTCTTTAGCCTCTGCATCACTCTCTTGAGCCTCTCTATCACTCTCTTGAACCTCTGCATCACTCTCTTGAGCCTCTGCATCACTCTATTTTGCCTCTGCATCTCTCTCTTCAGCCTGTGCATCACTCTATTGATCCTCTGCATCACTCTCTTGAGCATCTGCATCACTCTCTTGAGCCTTTGCATCACTCTCTTGAGCCTCTGCATCCCTCTCTAAAGCCTCTGCAACACTCTCTTCAGCCTCTGCATCACTCTCTTAAGCCTCTGCATCCCTCTCTTGAGCCTCTGCATCCATCTCTTAAGCCTCTGCAACACTCTCTTCAGCATCCGCATCACTCTCTTTGAGCCTTTGCATCACTCTCTTTAGCCTCGGCATCACTCTCTAAAGCCTCTGCATCACTCTCTTAAGCCTCTGAATCACCCTTTTAAGCCTCTGCATTACTCTCTTGAGCCTCTGCATCCCTCTCCTAAGTCTCTGCCTCACATTCTTAAGCCTCTACATCACTCTCTTCAGCCACTGCATCCCTCTCTTGAGCCTCTACAACACTCTCTTCAGCCTCTGCATCACACTCTTAAGCCTCTGAATCCCTCTCTTGAGGCCTCTGTATAACTCTCTCGAGCCTCTGCATCACTTTCTTGATTCTCTGCATCACTCTCGTAAGCCTCTGAATCACTCTCTTGAGCCTCTGCATCCCTCTCTTAAGCCTCTGCATCCCTCTCTTAAGCCTCTGCATCACTCTCTTAAGCCTCTGCATCACTCTCTCGAGCCTCTGCATCACTCTCTTGATTCTCTGTATCACTCCCGTTAGCCTCTGAATCAATCTCTTGAGCCACTTCATCCCTCTTTTAAGCCTCTGCATCCCTCTCTCAAGCCTCTGCATCACTCTCTTAAGCCTCTGCATCACTCTCTAGAGCCTCTGCATCACTCTCTTTAGCCTCTGCATCACTCTCTTGATCGTCTGCATCCCTCTCCTGAGCCTCTGCATCACTCTCTTGAGCCTCTCTATCACTCTCTTGAGCCTCTGCATCACGCTCTTGAACCTCTGCATCCCTCTCTTGAGCCTTTGCATCACTCTCTTGAGCCTCTGCATCCCTCTCTTAAGCCTCTGCAACACTCTCTTCAGCCTCTGCATCACTATCTTGAGCCTTTGCATTACTCTCTTGAGCCTCTGCATCACTCTCTTAAGCCTCTGCAACACTCTCTTGAGCCTCTGCATCCATCTCTTAAGCCTCTGCAACACTCTCTTCAGCATCCGCATCACTCTCTTTGAGCCTTTGCATCACTCTCTTTAGCCTCTGCATCACTCTCTAAAGCCTCTGCATCACTCTCTTAAGCCTCTGAATCACCCTTTTAAGCCTCTGCATTACTCTCTTGAGCCTCTGCATCCCTCTCCTAAGTCTCTGCCTCACATTCTTAAGCCTCTACATCACTCTCTTCAGCCTCTGCATCCCTCTCTTGAGCCTCTACAACACTCTCTTCAGCCTCTGCATCACACTCTTAAGCCTCTGAATCCCTCTCTTGAGGCCTCTGTATAACTCTCTCGAGCCTCTGCATCACTTTCTTGATTCTCTGCATCACTCTCGTAAGCCTCTGAATCACTCTCTTGAGCCTCTCCATCCCTCTCTTAAGCCTCTGCATCCCTCTCTTAAGCCTCTGCATCACTCTCTTAAGCCTCTGCATCACTCTCTCGAGCCTCTGCATCACTCTCTTGATTCTCTGTATCACTCCCGTTAGCCTCTGAATCAATCTCTTGAGCCACTTCATCCCTCTTTTAAGCCTCTGCATCCCTCTCTCAAGCCTCTGCATCACTCTCTTAAGCCTCTGCATCACTCTCTAGAGCCTCTGCATCACTCTCTTTAGCCTCTGCACCACTCTCTTGATCGTCTGCATCCCTCTCCTGAGCCTCTGCATCACTCTCTTGAGCCTCTCTATCACTCTCTTGAGCCTCTGCATCACGCTCTTGAACCTCTGCATCCCTCTCTTGAGCCTTTGCATCACTCTCTTGAGCCTCTGCATCCCTCTCTTAAGCCTCTGCAACACTCTCTTCAGCCTCTGCATCACTATCTTGAGCCTTTGCATTACTCTCTTGAGCCTCTGCATCACTCTCTTAAGCCTCTGCAACACTCTCTTCAGCCTCTGCATCACTCTCTTAATCCTCTGCATCCCTTTTTTGAGCCTCTGCGTCTCTTTCTCAAGCCTCTGCATCCCTTTCTTGAGCCTCTGCATCACTCTCTTGAACTCCTGCATCCCTCTCATGAGCCTCTGCATCCCTCTCCTGAGCGTTTGCATCACTCTCTTAAGCCTCTGCTTCCCTCTCTTGAGCCTCTGCGTCACTCTCAAGAGCCTCTGCATCCCTCTCTTGTTCCTCTGCATCCCTCACTTCAGCCTCTGCATCCCTCTATTGAGCCCCTGCATCCCTCTCTTGAGCCTCTGCATCCCTCGCTTAAGCCTCTGCATCCCTCTCTTAAGCCTCAGAATCACTCTCTTAAGCCTCTGCATCACTTTCGTAAGCCTCTGAATCACTCTCTTGAGCCTCTGCATCCCTCTATTGAACTCCTGCATCCCTCTCATAAGCCTCTGCATCACTCTCTTGAACCTTTGCATCACTCTCTTAAGCCTCTGCATCCCTCTCAAGAGCCTCTGCATCCCTCTCTTGGGCCTCTACAACTCACACATGAGCCTCTGCATCACTCTCTTCAGCCTCTTCATCCCTCTCTTGAACCTCTGCAACACCCTCTTCAGCCTCTGCATCATTCTCTTAAGCCTCTGAATCCCTCTCTTGAGGCTTTTGCATAACTCTCTCGAGCCTCTGCATCACTCTCTTGAGCCTCTGCATCACTCTCTTAAGCCTCTGCATCCCTTTTTTGAGCCTCTGCATCTCTTTCATAAGCCTCTGCATCCCTTTCTTGAGCCTCTGCATCACTCTCTTGAACTCCTGCATCCCTCTCATGAGCCTCTGCATCCCTCTCCTGAGCCTTTGCATTACTCTCTTAAGCCTCTGCATCCCTCTCTTGAGCCTCTGCATCCCTCTCTTAAGCCTCTGCATCACTCTCTTGAGCCTTTGCATCACTCTCTTGAGCCTCTGCATCCCTCTCTTAAGCCTCTGCAACACCCTCTTCAGCCTCTGCATCATTCTCTTAAGCCTCTGAATCCCACTCTTGAGGCTTCTGCATAACTCTCTCGAGCCTCTGCATCACTCTCTTGAGCCTCTGCATCACTCTCTTAAACCTCTGCATCCTTCTCTTGATCCTCTGCATCACTCTCTTGAGCCTCTGCATCATTTTCTTGAGCCTCTACATCCTTCTCTTAAGCCTCTACATTATTCTCTTGAGCCATTGCATCACTCTCTTGAGCCTTTGCATCACTCTCTTTAGCCTCTGCATCTCTCTCTTTAGCCTCTGCATCACTCTCTTGATCCTCTGCATCACTCTCTTGAGCCTCTGCTTCATTCTCTTGAGCCTCTGCATCCCTCTCTTAAGCCTCTACATCATTCTCTTGAGCCTCTGCATCCCTCTCCTGAGCCTTTGCAACACTCTCTTAAGGCTTTGCGTCCCTCTCTTGAGCCTCTGCATCCCTCTCTTGAGCCTCTGCATCCCTCTCTTGAGGCTGTTCATCCCTCTTTTGAGCCTCTGCATCCCTCTCTTGAGCCTCTGCATCACCCTCTTAAGCCTCTGCATCACTCTCTTGAGCCTCTGTGTCCCTCTCTTGAGCCTCTGCATCACTCTCTTCAGTTTCTTAATCCCTCTCTTGAGCCTCTTCAACACTCTCTTCAGCCTCTGCATCACTCTCATAAACCTCTGCATCCCTCTCTTAAGCCTCTGCGACCCTCTCTTTAGCCTCTGCAACACTCTCTTGAGCCTCTGCATCACTCTCTTGAGCCTCTGCATCACTCTCGTGAGCCTTTGCATCATTCTCTTGAGCTCTGCGTCCCTCTCTTAAGCCTCTGCAACACTCTCTTCAGCCTCTGTATCCCTCTCTTAAGCCTCTGCATCCCTCTCTTGAGCCTCTGCATCCCTCTCTTAAGCCTCTGCATCACTCTCTTGAGCCTCTGCATCACTCTCTTGAGCCACTGCATCCGTCTTTTAGGCCTCTGCAACACTCTCTTCAGCCTCTGCATCACTCTCTTGAGCCTTTGCATCACTCTCTTGAGCCTCTGCATCACTCTCTTAAGCCTCTGCAACACTCTCTTCAGCCTCTGCATCACTCTCTTAAGCCTCTGCATCCCTTTTTTGAGCCTCTGCATCTCTTTCTTATGCCTCTGCTTCCCTTTCTTTAGCCTCTGCATCACTCTCTTGAACTCCTGCATCCCTCTCCTGAGCCTTTGCATCACTCTCTTACGCCTCTGTATCCCTCTCTTGAGCCTCTGCATCACTCTCATGAGCCTCTGCATCCCTCTCTTGTGCTTCTGCATCCCTCACTTGAGCCTCTGCATCCCTCTCTTAAGCCTCTGCATCACTCTCTTGAGCCTTTGCATCACTCTCTTGAGCCTCTGCATCCCTCTCTTAAGCCTCTGCAACACCCTCTTCTGCCTGTGCATCATTCTCTGAAGCCTCTGAATCCCACTCTTGAGGCTTCTGCATAACTCTCTAGAGCCTCTGCATCACTCTCTTGAGCCTTTTAATCACTCTCTTAAACCTCTGCATCCCTCTCTTGATCCTCTTCATCACTTTCTTGAGCCTCTGTATCCCTCTCTAGAGCCTCTGCATCACCCTCTTAAGCCTCTGCATTACTCTCTTGAGCCTCTGCATCCTTCTCCTAAGCCTCTGCCTCACTCTCTTAAGCCTCTGCATCACTCTCTTTATCCCTCTCTTGAGCCTCTGCATCACTCTCTTCAGTCTCTTAATCCCTCTCTTGAGCCTCTTCAACACTCTCTTCAGCCTCTGCATCACTCTCATAAACCTCTGCATCCCTCTCTTAAGCCTCTGCGACCCTCTCTTTAGCCTCTGCAACACTCTCTTCAACCTCTGCATCACTCTCTTGAGCCTCTGCATCACTCTCGTGAGCCTTTGCATCATTCTCTTGAGCCTCTGCATCCCTCTCTTAAGCCTCTGCAACACTCTCTTCAGCCTCTGCATCACTCTCTTAAGCCTCTGCATCCCTCTCTTGAGCCTCTACATCCCTCTCTTAAGCCTCTGCATCACTCTCTTGAGCCTCTGCATCACTCTCTTGAGCCTCTGCATCCCTCTCTTAAGCCTCTGCAACACTCTCTTCAGCCTCTGCATCACTCTCTTGAACCTTTGCATCACTCTCTTGAGCCTCTGCATCACTCTCTTAAGCCTCTGCAACACTCTCTTCAGCCTCTGCATCACTCTCTTAAGCCTCTGCATCCCTTTTTTGAGCCTCTGCATCTCTTTCGTAAGCCTCTGCATCCCTTTCGTAAGCCTCTGCATCCCTTTCTTTAGCCTCTGCATCACTCTCTTGAACTCATGCAACCCTCTCATGAGCCTCTGCATCCCTCTCCTGAGCCTTTGCATCACTCTCTTAAGCCTCTACATCCCTCTCTTCAGCCTCTGCATCACTCTCATGAGCCTCTGCATTCCTCTTTTGTGCCTCTGCATTCCTCACTTGAGTCTCTGCATCCCTCTCTTGAGCCCCTGCATCCCTCTCTTGAGCCTCTGCATTCCTCGCTTGAGCCTCTGCATCCCTCTCCTAATCCTCTGCCTCACTCTCCTAAGCCTCTGTATCACTCTCTTGAGCCTCTGCATCCCTCTCTTGAGCCTCTGCATCCCTCTCGTAAGCCTCTGCAACACTCTCTTCAGCCTCTGCATCACTCTCTTAAGCCTCTGCATCCCTCTCTTGAGCCTCTGCATCCCTCTCTTAAGTCTCTGCATCACTCTCTTGAGCCTTTGCATCACTCTCTTGAGCCTCTGCATCCCTCTCTTAAGCCTCTGCAACACTCTCCACAGCCTCTGCATCACTATCTTGAGCCTTTGCATCATTCTCTTGAGCCTCTACATCACTCTCTTAAGCCTCTGCATCACTCTCGTAAGCCTCTGAATCACTCTCTTGAGCCTCTGCATCCCTCTATTGAACTTCTGCATCCCTCTCATGAGCCTCTGCATCACTCTCTTGAACCTTTGCATCACTCTCTTAAGCCTCTGCATCCCTCTCTTGAGCCTCTGCATCACTCTCAAACGCCTCTGCATCCCTCTCTTGAGCCTCTGCATCCCGCTCTTGGGCCTCTACATCTCTTACTTGAGCCTCTACATCCCTCTCTTAAGCCTCTGCATCACTCTCTTAAGCCTCTGCACCACTCTCTTAAGCATCTGAATCACTCTCTTGAGCCTTTGCATCACTCTCTTGAGCCCCTGCATCCCTCTCTCAAGCCTCTCCATCACTCTCTTGAGCCTCTGCATCACCCTCTTATGCCTCTGCATTACTCTCTTGAACCTCTGCATCCCTCTCCTAAGCCTCTGATTCACTCTCCTAAGCCTCTGCATCACTCTCTTGAGCCTCTGCATCCCTCTCTTGAGCCTCTGCATCACTCTCGTCAGCCTCTTCATCCCTCTCTTGAGCGTCTGCAACACCCTCTTCAGCCTCTGCTTCATTCTCTTAAGCCTCTGAATCCCTCTCTTGAGGCTTCTACATAACTCTCTCGAGCCTCTGCATCACTCTCTTGAGCCTCTGCATCACTCTCCTAAACCTCTGCATCCCTCTCTTGGTCCTCTGCATCACTCTCTTGAGCCTCTGCATCATTCTCTTGAGCCTCTGTATCCCTCTCTTAAGCCTCTACATCATTCTCTTGAGCCTCTGCATCCCTCTCCTGAGCCTTTGCAACACTCTCTTTAGGCTTTGCATCCCTCTCTTGAGCCTCTGCATCCCTCTCTTGAGCCTCTGTGTTACGAACCCGGATCCAGCGTCCGAGCACGGAGCAGTGACAACCGCGCCATCTGTGGGTCAGCTCCCGAAACCCCCTCCAAACGGACGACGACACCTGGTGAGGACGACGTAGATTGGCCACAAGGGCCAGTTTCCAGTCCTGTGCAGCTCACAACACAGCCGCTCCTGACCTCTGGTGAGGTGGTGCTCCGACGACACCACCATCTATGGAGTGGATACGTCAGGCGTTTGTGCCTGAGCCCGTAAGTGAGGTGCCTTAGTGTGTCCCAGTTATTGATGACGTGTCTGCTTACAGAGTCGACCTGGGACTGCTGTGTTGGAAGTTGGGTCAGTCTACCCGAGGCAGCCGTCTCCATACCGTGTGCTTTGCTGCAGCAGCTGTGAAGTCGTCCCCCAGAAGAACACTGTGGTGTTACCCTGCCAGTGGAGTGGCAGTAGAAGGATTGCCCGGGACCGACTGCTGGAGACGTTTATCCACTGGGGTATCGAGGACAGGAGAGTGATTTGTGATGTCACACGAGGTTCGTGTCTAGGGCGTTCCCCTTATATCGTTCGTGGAGTGGCCTGATCAGCCTTGCTGATCCGGAACCTGCCAGCAGACCAGCTGGACGTGTGGTTGACGGCCTCCACTGCGGTGTCCCCAGTGAACCTGTGTTTTGGCTGACCTGTGGCCAGGGTAGGCTCAGCATTCTCAGAGGATTCGTTGTGAGGCCACGTAAGCACCGACGACTTAGCACCGAGAGCTTGATTCCAGGGTCTTCTGGAGAAGACATATGTGTACAGTGTTAATACCCCTCCCCCTGTGTAATCTTTTTATATATTATTTATTGGTGGTGGTCAATATATTATATTAAGTTTTTGCCTTTATTTCCCTTCCCCTTTGAGTTACTTGCGTCACGGATCACATCCCTTGAAAGCCACTACTGGCTTGGGGTCGGATACAACTTCCTCTAACAACATCAGAGTAAGAACCCCCGTTGCGACCCGAGAGGGCCGTAACACTCTGCATCCCTCTCTTGATGCTGTTCATCCCTCTCTTGAGCCTCTGCATCCCTCTCTTGAGCCTCTGCATCACCCTCTTAAGCCTCTGCATTACTCTCTTGAGCCTCTGCATCCCTCTCCTAGGACTCTGCCTCACTCTCTTAAGCCTCTGCATAACTCTCTTGAGCCTCTGTATCCCTCTCTTTAGCCTCTGCATCACTCTCTTCAGTCTCTTCATCCCTCTCTTGAGCCTCTTTAACACTCTCTTCAGCCTCTGCATCACCCTCATAAGCCTCTGCATCCCTCTCTTAAGCCTCTGCGACCCTCTCTTGAGCCTCTGCATCACTCTCTTCAGCCTCTGCATCACTCTCTTGAGCCTCTGCATCACTCTCGTGAGCCTTTGCATCACTCTCTTGAACCTCTGCATCCCTCTCTTATGCCTCTGGAACACTCTCTTCAGCCTCTGCATCACTCTCATAAGCCTCTGCATCCCTCTCTTGAGCCTCTGCTTCCCTCTCTTAAGCCTCTGCATCACTCTCTTGAGCCTCTGCATCACTCTCTTGAGCCTCTGCATCCCTCTCTTAAGCCTCTGCAACACTCTCGTCAGCCTCTGCATCACTCTCTTGAGCCTTTGCATCACTCTCTTCAGCCCCTGCATCACTCTCTTAAGCCTCTGCAACACTCTCTTCAGCCTCTGCATCACTCTCTTAAGCCTCTGCATCCCTTTTTTGAGCCTCTGCATCTTTTTCTTAAGCCTCTGCATCCCTTTCTTGAGCCTCTGCATCTCTCTCTTGAACTCCTGCATCCCTCTCATGAGCCTCTGCATCCCTCTCCTGAGCATTTGCATCACTCTCTTAAGCCTCTGAATCCCTCTCTTGAGCCTCTGCGTCACTCTCAAGAGCCTCTGCATCCCTCTCTTGTGCCTCTGCATCCCTCATTTGAGCCTCTGCATCCCTCTCTTGAGCCCCTGCATCCCTCTCTTGAGCCTCTGCATCCCTCGCTTGAGCCTCTGCATCCCTCTCCTAAGCCTCTGCCTCACTCTCCTAAGCCTCAGCATCACTCTCTTGAGCCTCTGCATCCCTCTCTTGAGCCTCTGCATCACTCTCTTCAGGCTCTTCATCCCTCTCTTGAGGCTCTGCAACACTCTCTTCAGCCTCTGCATCATTCTCTTAAGCCTCTGAATCCCTCTCTTGAGGCTTCTGCATAACTCTCTCGAGCCTCTGCATCACTCTCTTGAGCCTCTGCATCCCTCTCCTAAGCCTCTGCCTCACTCTCCTAAGCCTCTGTATCACTCTCATGAGCCTCTGCATCCCTCTCTTGAGCCTCTGCATCCCTCTCGTAAGCCTCTGCAACACTCTCTTCAGCCTCTGCATCACTCTCTTAAGCCTCTGCATCCCTCTCTTGAGCCTCTGCATCCCTCTCTTAAGTCTCTGCATCACTCTCTTGAGCCTTTGCATCACTCTCTTGAGCCTCTGCATCCCTCTCTTAAGCCTCTGCAACACTCTCCACAGCCTCTGCATCACTATCTTGAGCCTTTGCATCACTCTCTTGAGCCTCTACATCACTCTCTTAAGCCTCTGCATCACTCTCGTAAGCCTCTGAATCACTCTCTTGAGCCTCTGCATCCCTCTATTGAACTTCTGCATCCCTCTCATGAGCCTCTGCATCACTCTCTTGAACCTTTGCATCACTCTCTTAAGCCTCTGCATCCCTCTCTTGAGCCTCTGCATCACTCTCAAACGCCTCTGCATCCCTCTCTTGAGCCTCTGCATCCCGCTCCTGGGCCTCTACATCTCTCACTTGAGCCTCTACATCCCTCTCTTAAGCCTCTGCATCACTCTCTTAAGCCTCTGCACCACTCTCTTAAGCATCTGAATCACTCTCTTGAGCCTTTGCATCACTCTCTTGAGCCCCTGCATCCCTCTCTCAAGCCTCTCCATCACTCTCTTGAGCCTCTGCATCACCCTCTTATGCCTCTGCATTACTCTCTTGAGCCTCTGCATCCCTCTCCTAAGCCTCTGATTCACTCTCCTAAGCCTCTGCATCACTCTCTTGAGCCTCTGCATCCCTCTCTTGAGCCTCTGCATCACTCTCGTCAGCCTCTTCATCCCTCTCTTGAGCCTCTGCAACACCCTCTTCAGCCTCTGCTTCATTCTCTTAAGCCTCTGAATCCCTCTCTTGAGGCTTCTACATAACTCTCTCGAGCCTCTGCATCACTCTCTTGAGCCTCTGCATCACTCTCCTAAACCTCTGCATCCCTCTCTTGATCCTCTGCATCACTCTCTTGAGCCTCTGCATCATTCTCTTGAGCCTCTACATTCTTCTCTTAAGCCTCTACATCATTCTCTTGAGCCCCAGCATCACTCTCTTGAGCCTCTGCATCACTCTCTTTAGCCTCTGCATCTCTCTCTTTAGCCTCTGCATCACTCTCTTGGTCCTCTGCATCACTCTCTTGAGCCTCTGTATCCCTCTCTTAAGCCTCTACATCATTCTCTTGAGCCTCTGCATCCCTCTCCTGAGCCTTTGCAACACTCTCTTTAGGCTTTGCATCCCTCTCTTGAGCCTCTGCATCCCTCTCTTGAGCCTCTGTGTACGAACCCGGATCTAGCGTCCGAGCACGGAGCAGTGACAACCGCGCCATCTGTGGGTCAGCTCCCGAAACCCCCTTTAAACGGACGACGACACCTGGTGAGGACGACGTAGATTGGCCACAAGGGCCAGTTTCCAGTCCTGTGCAGCTCACAACACAGCCGCTCCTGACCTCTGGTGAGGTGGTGCTCCGACGACATCACCATCTATGGAGTGGATACGTCAGGCGTTTGTGCCTGAGCCCGTAAGTGAGGTGCCTTAGTGTGTCCCAGTTATTGATGACGTGTCTGCTTACAGAGTCGACCTGGGACTGCTGTGTTAGAAGTTGGGTCAGTCTACCCGAGGCAGCCGTCTCCATACCGTGTGCTTTGCTGCAGCAGCTGTGAAGTCGTCCCCCGGAAGAACACTGTGGTGTTACCCTGCCAGTGGAGTGGCAGTAGAAGGATTGCCCGGGACCGACTGCTGGAGACGTTTATCCACTGGGGTATCGAGGACAGGAGAGTGATTTGTGGTGTCACACGAGGCTCCTGTCTAGGGCGTTCCCCTTATATCGTTCGTGGAGTGGCCTGATCAGACTTGCTGATCCGGAACCTGCCAGCAGACCAGCTGGACGTGTGGTTGACGGCCTCCACGGCGGTGCCCCCATTGAACCTGTGTTTTGGCTGACCTGTGGCCAGGGTAGGCTCAGCATTCTCAGAGGATTCGTTGTGAGGCCACGTAAGCACCGACGACTTAGCACCGAGAGCTTGATTCCAGGGTCTTCTGGAGAAGACATATGTGTACAGTGTTAATACCCCTCCCCCTGTGTAATCTTTTTATATATTATTTATTGGTGGTGGTCAATATATTATATTAAGTTTTTGCCTTTATTTCCCTTCCCCTTTGAGTTACTTGCGTCACGGATCACATCCCTTGAAAGCCACTACTGGCTTGGGGTCGGATACAACTTCCTCTAACAACATCAGAGTAAGAACCCCGTTGCGACCCGAGAGGGCCGTAACACTCTGCATCCCTCTCTTGATGCTGTTCATCCCTCTCTTGAGCCTCTGCATCCCTCTCTTGAGCCTCTGCATCACCCTCTTAAGCCTCTGCATTACTCTCTTGAGCCTCTGCATCCCTCTCCTAGGACTCTGCCTCACTCTCTTAAGCCTCTGCATCACTCTCTTGAGCCTCTGTATCCCTCTCTTTAGCCTCTGCATCACTCTCTTCAGTCTCTTCATCCCTCTCTTGAGCCTCTTTAACACTCTCTTCAGCCTCTGCATCACCCTCATAAGCCTCTGCATCCCTCTCTTAAGCCTCTGCGACCCTCTCTTGAGCCTCTGCATCACTCTCTTCAGCCTCTGCATCACTCTCTTGAGCCTCTGCATCACTCTCGTGAGCCTTTGCATCACTCTCTTGAACCTCTGCATCCCTCTCTTATGCCTCTGCAACACTCTCTTCAGCCTCTGCATCACTCTCTTAAGCCTCTGCATCCCTCTCTTGAGCCTCTGCTTCCCTCTCTTAAGCCTCTGCATCACTCTCTTGAGCCTCTGCATCACTCTCTTGAGCCTCTGCATCCCTCTCTTAAGCCTCTGCAACACTCTCGTCAGCCTCTGCATCACTCTCTTGAGCCTTTGCATCACTCTCTTCAGCCCCTGCATCACTCTCTTAAGCCTCTGCAACACTCTCTTCAGCCTCTGCATCACTCTCTTAAGCCTCTGCATCCCTTTTTTGAGCCTCTGCATCTTTTTCTTAAGCCTCTGCATCCCTTTCTTGAGCCTCTGCATCTCTCTCTTGAACTCCTGCATCCCTCTCATGAGCCTCTGCATCCCTCTCCTGAGCATTTGCATCACTCTCTTAAGCCTCTGAATCCCTCTCTTGAGCCTCTGCATCACTCTCAAGAGCCTCTGCATCCCTCTCTTGTGCCTCTGCATCCCTCATTTGAGCCTCTGCATACCTCTCTTGAGCCCCTGCATCCCTCTCTTGAGCCTCTGCATCCCTCGCTTGAGCCTCTGCATCCCTCTCCTAAGCCTCTGCCTCACTCTCCTAAGCCTCAGCATCACTCTCTTGAGCCTCTGCATCCCTCTCTTGAGCCTCTGCATCACTCTCTTCAGCTTCTTCATCCCTCTCTTGAGGCTCTGCAACACTCTCTTCAGCCTCTGCATCATTCTCTTAAGCCTCTGAATCCCTCTCTTGAGGCTTCTGCATAACTCTCTCGAGCCTCTGCATCACTCTCTTGAGCCTCTGCATCACTCTCTTAAACCTCTGCATCCCTCCCTTGATCCTCTGCATCACTCTCTCGAGCCTCTGCATCATTCTCTTGAGCCTCTACATCCTTCTCTTAAGCCTCTACATCATTCTCTTGAGCACCTGCATCACTCTCTTGAGCCTCTGCATCCCTCTTTAGCCTCTGCATCTCTCTCTTGAGCCTCTGCATCACTCTCTTGATCCTCTGCATCACTCTCTTGAGCCTCTGCATCATTCTCTTGAGCCTCTGAATCCCTCTCTTAAGCCTCTACAGCATTCTCTTGAGCCTCTGCATCCCTCTCTTGAGCCTCTGCATCCCTCTCTTGAGGCTGTTCATCCCTGTCTTGAGCCTCTGCATCCCTCTCTTGAGCCTCTGCATCACCCACTTAAGCCTCTGCATTACTCTCTTGAGCCTCTGCATCCCTCTCCTAAGCCTCTGCCTCACTCTCTTAAGCTTCTGCATCACTCTCTTGAGCCTCTGTATCCCTCTCTTATACCTCTGCATCACTCTCTTCAGTCTCTTCATCCCTCTCTTGAGCCTCTTCAACACTCTCTTCAGCCTCTGCATCACTCTAATAAGCCTCTGCATCCCTCTCTTGTGCCTCTGCATCCCACTCTTAAGCCACTGCATCCCTCTCTTGAGCCTATGCAACACTCTCTTCAGCCTCTGCATCACTCTCTTGAGCCTTTGTATCACTCTCTTGAGCCTCTGCATCCCTCTCCTAAGCCTCGGCATCACTCTCTTGAGCCTCTGCATTACTCTCTTGAGCCTTTGCATCACTGTCTCTTGAGCCTCTTCATCCCTCTCTTGAGCCTCTGCATCCCTCGCTTAAGGCTCTGCATCCCTCTCTTAAGCCTCAGCATCACTCTCTTAAGCCTCTGCATCACTCTCGTAAGCCTCTGAATCACTCTCTTGAGCCTCTGCATCCCTCTATTGAACTCCTGCATCCCTCTCATGAGCCTCTGCATCACTCTCTTGAACCTTTGCATCACTCTCTTAAGCCTCTGCATCCCTCTCTTGAGCCTCTGCATCACTCTCAAGAGCCTCTGCATCCCTCTCTAGAGCCTCTGCATCCCTCTCTTGGGCCTCTACATCTCTCACTTGAGCCTCTGCGTCCCCCTCTTAAGCCTCTGCATTACTCTCTTAAGCCTCTGCACCACTCTCTTAAGCATCTGAATCACTCTCTTGAGCCATTGCATCACTCTCTTGAGCCTCTGCATCCTTCTCTTAAGCCTCTGCAACACTCTCTTCAGCCTCTGCATCACTCTCTTAAGCCTCTGCATCCCTCTCTTGAGCCTCTGCAACCCTCTCTTAAGCCTCTACATCACTCTCTTGAGCCTCTGCATCACTCTCTTGAGCCTCTGCATCCCTCTCTTAAGCCTAAGCAACACTCTCTTCAGCCTCTTCATCACTATCTTGAGCCTTTGCATCACTCTCTTGAGCCTCTACATCACTCTCTTAAGCCTCTGCATCACTGTCGTAAGCCTCTGAATCACTCTCTTGAGCCTCTGCATCCCTCTATTGAACTTCTGCATCCCTCTCATGAGCCTCTGCATCACTCTCTTGAACCTTTGCATCACTCTCTTAAGCCTCTGCATCCCTCTCTTGAGCCTCTGCATCACTCTCAAACGCCTCTGCATCCCTCTCTTGAGCCTCTGCATCCCGCTCCTGGGCCTCTACATCTCTCACTTGAGCCTCTACATCCCTCTCTTAAGCCTCTGCATCACTCTCTTAAGCCTCTGCACCACTCTCTTAAGCATCTGAATCACTCTCTTGAGCCTTTGCATCACTCTCTTGAGCCCCTGCATCCCTCTCTCAAGCCTCTCCATCACTCTCTTGAGCCTCTGCATCACCCTCTTATGCCTCTGCATTACTCTCTTGAGCCTCTGCATCCCTCTCCTAAGCCTCTGATTCACTCTCCTAAGCCTCTGCATCACTCTCTTGAGCCTCTGCATCCCTCTCTTGAGCCTCTGCATCACTCTCGTCAGCCTCTTCATCCCTCTCTTGAGCCTCTGCAACACCCTCTTCAGCCTCTGCTTCATTCTCTTAAGCCTCTGAATCCCTCTCTTGAGGCTTCTACATAACTCTCTCGAGCCTCTGCATCACTCTCTTGAGCCTCTGCATCACTCTCCTAAACCTCTGCATCCCTCTCTTGATCCTCTGCATCACTCTCTTGAGCCTCTGCATCATTCTCTTGAGCCTCTACATTCTTCTCTTAAGCCTCTACATCATTCTCTTGAGCCCCAGCATCACTCTCTTGAGCCTCTGCATCACTCTCTTTAGCCTCTGCATCTCTCTCTTTAGCCTCTGCATCACTCTCTTGGTCCTCTGCATCACTCTCTTGAGCCTCTGTATCCCTCTCTTAAGCCTCTACATCATTCTCTTGAGCCTCTGCATCCCTCTCCTGAGCCTTTGCAACACTCTCTTTAGGCTTTGCATCCCTCTCTTGAGCCTCTGCATCCCTCTCTTGAGCCTCTGTGTTACGAACCCGGATCCAGCGTCCGAGCACGGAGCAGTGACAACCGCGCCATCTGTGGGTCAGCTCCCGAAACCCCCTCCAAACGGACGACGACACCTGGTGAGGACGACGTAGATTGGCCACAAGGGCCAGTTTCCAGTCCTGTGCAGCTCACAACACAGCCGCTCCTGACCTCAGGTGAGGTGGTGCTCCGACGACACCACCATCTATGGAGTGAATACGTCAGGCGTTTGTGCCTGAGCCCGTAAGTGAGGTGCCTTAGTGTGTCCCAGTTATTGATGACGTGTCTGCTTACAGAGTCGACCTGGGACTGCTGTGTTAGAAGTTCGGTCAGTCTACCCGAGGCAGCCGTCTCCATACCGTGTGCTTTGCTGCAGCAGCTGTGAAGTCGTCCCCCGGAAGAACACTGTGGTGTTACCCTGCCAGTGGAGTGGCAGTAGAAGGATTGCCCGGGACCGACTGCTGGAGACGTTTATCCACTGGGGTATCGAGGACAGGAGAGTGATTTGTGGAGTCACACGAGGCTCCTGTCTTGGGCGTTCCCCTTATATCGTTCGTGGAGTGGCCTGATCAGCCTTGCTGATCCGGAACCTGCCAGCAAACCAGCTGGACGTGTGGTTGACGGCCTCCACGGCGGTGCCCCCATTGAACCTGTGTTTTGGCTGACCTGTGGCCAGGGTAGGCTCAGCATTCTCAGAGGATTCGTTGTGAGGCCACGTAAGCACCGACGACTTAGCACCGAGAGCTTGATTCCAGGGTCTTCTGGAGAAGACATATGTGTACAGTGTTAATACCCCTCCCCCTGTGTAATCTTTTTATATATTATTTATTGGTGGTGGTCAATATATTATATTAAGTTTTTGCCTTTATTTCCCTTCCCCTTTGAGTTACTTGCGTCACGGATCACATCCCTTGAAAGCCACTACTGGCTTGGGGTCGGATACAACTTCCTCTAACAACATCAGAGTAAGAACCCCGTTGCGACCCGAGAGGGCCGTAACACTCTGCATCCCTCTCTTGATGCTGTTCATCCCTCTCTTGAGCCTCTGCATCCCTCTCTTGAGCCTCTGCATCACCCTCTTAAGCCTCTGCATTACTCTCTTGAGCCTCTGCATCCCTCTCCTAGGACTCTGCCTCACTCTCTTAAGCCTCTGCATCACTCTCTTGAGCCTCTGTATCCCTCTCTTTAGCCTCTGCATCACTCTCTTCAGTCTCTTCATCCCTCTCTTGAGCCTCTTTAACACTCTCTTCAGCCTCTGCATCACCCTCATAAGCCTCTGCATCCCTCTCTTAAGCCTCTGCGACCCTTTCTTGAGCCTCTGCATCACTCTCTTCAGCCTCTGCATCACTCTCTTGAGCCTCTGCATCACTCTCGTGAGCCTTTGCATCACTCTCTTGAACCTCTGCATCCCTCTCTTATGCCTCTGCAACACTCTCTTCAGCCTCTGCATCACTCTCTTAAGCCTCTGCATCCCTCTCTTGAGCCTCTGCTTCCCTCTCTTAAGCCTCTGCATCACTCTCTTGAGCCTCTGCATCACTCTCTTGAGCCTCTGCATCCCTCTCTTAAGCCTCTGCAACACTCTCGTCAGCCTCTGCATCACTCTCTTGAGCCTTTGCATCACTCTCTTCAGCCCCTGCATCACTCTCTTAAGCCTCTGCAACACTCTCTTCTGCCTCTGCATCACTCTCTTAAGCCTCTGCATCCCTTTTTTGAGCCTCTGCATCTTTTTCTTAAGCCTCTGCATCCCTTTCTTGAGCCTCTGCATCTCTCTCTTGAACTCCTGCATCCCTCTCATGAGCCTCTGCATCCCTCTCCTGAGCATTTGCATCACTCTCTTAAGCCTCTGAATCCCTCTCTTGAGCCTCTGCGTCACTCTCAAGAGCCTCTGCATCCCTCTCTTGTGCCTCTGCATCCCTCATTTGAGCCTCTGCATCCCTCTCTTGAGCCCCTGCATCCCTCTCTTGAGCCTTTGCATCCCTCGCTTGAGCCTCTGCATCCCTCTCCTAAGCCTCTGCCTCACTCTCCTAAGCCTCAGCATCACTCTCTTGAGCCTCTGCATCCCTCTCTTGAGCCTCTGCATCACTCTCTTCAGCTTCTTCATCCCTCTCTTGAGGCTCTGCAACACTCTCTTCAGCCTCTGCATCATTCTCTTAAGCCTCTGAATCCCTCTCTTGAGGCTTCTGCATAACTCTCTCGAGCCTCTGCATCACTCTCTTGAGCCTCTGCATCACTCTCTTAAACCTCTGCATCCCTCCCTTGATCCTCTGCATCACTCTCTCGAGCCTCTGCATCATTCTCTTGAGCCTCTACATCCTTCTCTTAAGCCTTTACATCATTCTCTTGAGCACCTGCATCCCTCTTTAGCCTCTGCATCTCTCTCTTTAGCCTCTGCATCACTCTCTTGATCCTCTGCATCACTCTCTTGAGCCTCTGCATCATTCTCTTGAGTCTCTGAATCCCTCTCTTAAGCCTCTACATCATTCTCTTGAGCCTCTGCATCCCTCTCTTGAGCCTCTGCATCCCTCTCTTGAGGCTGTTCATCCCTGTCTTGAGCCTCTGCATCCCTCTCTTGAGCCTCTGCATCACCCTCTTAAGCCTCTGCATTACTCTCTTGAGCCTCTGCATCCCTCTCCTAAGCCTCTGCCTCACTCTCTTAAGCTTCTGCATCACTCTCTTGAGCCTCTGTATCCCTCTCTTATACCTCTGCATCACTCTCTTCAGTCTCTTCATCCCTCTCTTGAGCCTCTTCAACACTCTCTTCAGCCTCTGCATCACTCTAATAAGCCTCTGCATCCCTCTCTTGTGCCTCTGCATCCCACTCTTAAGCCACTGCATCCCTCTCTTGAGCCTCTGCAACACTCTCTTCAGCCTCTGCATCACTCTCTTGAGCCTTTGTATCACTCTCTTGAGCCTCTGCATCCCTCTCCTAAGCCTCGGCATCACTCTCTTGAGCCTCTGCATTACTCTCTTGAGCCTTTGCATCACTCTCTTGAGCCTCTGCATCCCTCTCTTAAGCCTCTGCAACACTCTCTTCAGCCTCTGCATCACTATCTTGAGCCTTTGCATCACTCTCTTGAGCCTCTGCATCACTCTCTTAAGCCTCTGCAACACTCTCTTCAGCGTCTGCATCACTCTCTTAAGCCTCTGCATCCCTTTTTTGAGCCTCTGCATCACTCTCTTAAGCCTCTGCATCCCTCTCTTGAGCCTCTGCGTCACTCTCAGGAGCCTCTTCATCCCTCTCTTGTGCCTCTGCATCCCTCACTTGAGCCTCTGCATCCCTCTCTTGAGCCCCTGCATCCCTCTCTTGAGCCTCTGCATCCCTCGCTTAAGGCTCTGCATCCCTCTCTTAAGCCTCAGCATCACTCTCTTAAGCCTCTGCATCACTCTCGTAAGCCTCTGAATCACTCTCTTGAGCCTCTGCATCCCTCTATTGAACTCCTGCATCCCTCTCATGAGCCTCTGCATCACTCTCTTGAACCTTTGCATCACTCTCTTAAGCCTCTGCATCCCTCTCTTGAGCCTCTGCATCACTCTCAAGAGCCTCTGCATCCCTCTCTAGAGCCTCTGCATCCCTCTCTTGGGCCTCTACATCTCTCACTTGAGCCTCTGCGTCCCTCTCTTAAGCCTCTGCATTACTCTCTTAAGCCTCTGCACCACTCTCTTAAGCATCTGAATCACTCTCTTGAGCCATTGCATCACTCTCTTGAGCCTCTGCATCCCTCTCTTAAGCCTCTGCAACACTCTCTTCAGCCTCTGCATCACTCTCTTAAGCCTCTGCATCCCTCTCTTGAGCCTCTGCAACCCTCTCTTAAGCCTTTACATCACTCTCTTGAGCCTCTGCATCACTCTCTTGAGCCTCTGCATCCCTCTCTTAAGCCTAAGCAACACTCTCTTCAGCCTCTTCATCACTCTCTTGAGCCTTTGCATCACTCTCTTGAGCCTCTGCATCACTCTCTTAAGCCTCTGCATCCCTTTTTTGAGCCTCTGCATCTCTTTCTTAAGCCTCTGCATCCCTTTCTTGAGCCTCTGCATAAATCACTTGAACTCCTGCATCCCTCTCATGAGCCTCTGCATCCCTCTCCTGAGCCTTTGCATCAGTCTCTTAAGCCTCGGCATCCCTCTCTTGAGCCTGTTCGTCACTCTCAAGAGCCTCTGCATCCCTCTCTTGTGCCTCTGCATCCATCACTTGAGCCTCTGCATCCCTCTCTTGAGCCCCTGCATCCCTCTCTTGAGCCTCTGCATCCCTCGTTTGAGCTTCTGCATCCTTCTCCTAAGCCTCTGCCTCACTCTCCTAAGCCTCTGCATCACTCTCTTGAGCCTTTGCATCCCTCTCTTGAGCCTCTGCAACACTCTCTTCAGCCTCTGCATCATTCTCTTAAGCCTCTGAATCCCTCTCTTGTGGCTTCTGCATAACTCTCTCGAGCCTCTGCATCACTCTCTTGAGCCTCTGCATCACTCTCATATACCTCTGCATCATTCTCTTGAACCTCTACATCCTTCTCCTAAGCCTCTACATCATTCTCTTGAGCCCCTGCATTACTCTTTTTAACCTCTGCATCTCTCTCTTCAGCCTCTGCATCACTCTCTTGATCCTCTGCATCACTCTCTTGAGCCTCTGCATCATTCTCTTGAGCCTCTGAATCCCTCTCTTAAGCCTCTACATCATTCTCGTGAGCCTCTGCATCCCTCTCCTGAGCCTTTGCATCACTCACTTAAGCCTTTGCATCCCTCTCATGAACCTCCGCATCCCTCCTTGAGGCTGTTCATCCCTTTCTTGAGCCTCTGCATCCCTCTCTTGAGCCCCTGTATCCCTCTCTTGAGCCTCTGCATCACTCTCTTCAGTCTCTTCATCCCTCTCTTGAGCCTCTTCAACACTCTCTTCAGCCTCTTCTTCCCTCTCTTGAGCCTCTTCAACACTCTCTTCAGCCTCTGCATCACTCTAATAAGCCTCTGCATCCCTCTCTTGAGCCTCTGCATCCCTCTCTTAAGCCACTGCATCCCTCTCATGAGCCTCTGCAACACTCTCTTCAGCCTCTGCATCACTCTCTTGAGCCTCTGCATCTTTCTCTTGAGCCTTTGCATCACTCTCTTGAGCCTCTGCATCCCTCTCTTAAGCCTCTGCAACACTCTCCTCAGCCTCTGCATCACTCTCTTAAGCCTCTGCATCCCTCTCTTGAGCCTCTGCATCCCTCTCTTAAGCCTCTGCATCACTCTCTTGAGCCTCTGCATCACTCTCTTGAGCCTCTGCATCCCTCTCTTAAGCCGCTACAACACTCTCTTCAGCCTCTGCATCACTCTCTTAAGCCTCTGCATCCCTTTTTTGAGCCTTTGCATCTCTTTCTTAAGCCTCTGCATCCCTTTCTTGAGCCTCTGCATCACTCTCTTGAACTCCTGCATCCCTCTCATGAGCCTCTGCATCCCTCTCCTGAGCCTTTGCATCACTCTCTTAAGCCTCGCCATCCCTCACTTGAGCCTCTGCGTCACTCTCATGAGCCTCTGCATCCCTCTCTTGTGCCTCTGCATCCCTCATTTGAGCCTCTGCATCCCTCTCTTGAGCCCCTGCATCCCTCTCTTGAGCCTCTGCATCCCTCGCTTGAGCCTCTGCAACCCTCTCTTAAGCCTCAGCATCACTCTCTTAAGCCTCTGCAACACTCTCTTCAGCCTCTGCATCACTCTCTTAAGCCTCTGCATCCCTTTTTTGAGCCTCTGCATCACTCTCTTAAACCTCTGCATCATTCTCTTGAACCTCTACATCCTTCTCTTAAGCCTCTACATCATTCTCTTGAGCCCCTGCGTTACTCTCTTTAGCCTCTGCATCTCTCTCTTCAGCCTCTGCATCACTCTCTTGATCCTCTGCATCACTCTCTTGAGCCTCGGCATCATTCTCTTGAGCCTCTGAATCCCTCTTTTAAGCCTCTACATCATTCTCGTGAGCCTCTGCATCCTTCTCCTGAGCCTTTGCATCACTCTCTTAAGCCTTTGCATCCCTCTCATGAACCTCCGCATCCCTCTCTTGAGGCTGTTCATCCCTTTCTTGAGCCTCTGCATCCCTCTCTTGAGCCTGTGTATCCCTCTCTTGAGCCTCTGCATCACTATCTTCAGTCTCTTCATCCCTCTCTTGAGCCTCTTCAACACTCTCTTCAGCCTCTTCTTCCCTCTCTTGAGCCTCTTCAACACTCTCTTCAGCCTCTGCATCACTCCAATAAGCCTCTGCATCCCTCTCTTGAGCCTCTGCATCCCTCTCTTAAGCCTCTGCATCCCTCTCTTGAGCCTCTGCAACACTCTCTTCAGCCTCTGCATCACTCTCTTGAGCCTCTGCATCACTCTCTTGAGCCTTTGCATCACTCTCTTGAGCCTCTGCATCCCTTTCCTGAGCCTTTGCATCACTCTCTTAAGCCTCGGCATCCTTCGCTTGAGCCTCTGCGTCACACTCATGAGCCTCTGCATCCCTCTCTTGTGCCTCTGCATCCCTCATTTGAGCCTCTGCATCCCTCTCTTGAGCCCCTGCATCCCTCTCTTGAGCCTCTGCATCCCTCGCTTGAGCTTCTGCATCCCTCTCTTAAGCCTCAGCATCACTCTCTTAAGCCTCTGCAACACTCTCTTCAGCCTCTGCATCACTCTCTTAAGCCTCTGCATCCCTTTTTTGAGCCTCTGCATCACTCTCTTAAACCTCTGCATCCCTCTCTTGAGCCTCTGCGTCACTCTCAAGAGCCTATGCATCCCTCTCTTGTGCCTCTGCATCCCTCACTTGAGCCTCTGCATCCATCTCTTGAGCCCCTGCATCCCTCTCTTGAGCCTCTGCATCCCTCGCTTAAGGCTTTGCATCCCTCTCTTAAGCCTCAGCATCACTCTCTTAAGCCTGTGCATCACTCTCGTAAGCCTCTGAATCACTCTCTTGAGCCTCTGCATCCCTCTATTGAACTCCTGCATCCCTCTCATGAGCCTCTGCATCACTCTCTTAAGCCTCTGCATCCCTCTCTTGAGCCTCTGCATCACTCTCAAGAGCCTCTGCATCCCTCTCTTGAGCCTCTGCACCCCTCTCTTGGGCCTCTACATCTCTCACTTGAGCCTCTGCGTCCCTCTTTTAAGCCTCTGCATTACTCTCTTGAGCCTTTGCATCACTCTCTTGAGCCTCTGCATCCCTCTCTTAAGGGTCTGCAACACTCTCTTCAGCCTCTGCATCACTCTCTTAAGCCTCTGCATCCCTCTCTGGAGCCTCTGCATCCCTCTCTTAAGCCTCTATATCACTCACTTGAGCCTTTGCATCACTCTCTTTAGCCTCTGCATCCCTCCCTTAAGCCTCTGCCTCACTCTCCTAAGCCTCTGCATCACTCTCTTGAGCCTTTGCATCCTTCTCTTGAGCCTCTGCAACACTCTCCTCAGCCTCTGCATCATTCTCTTAAGCCTCTGAATCCCTCTCTTTAGGCTTCTGCATTACTCTCTTTAGCCTCTGCATCTCTCTCTTCAGCCTCTGCATCACTCTCTTGATCCTCTACATCACTCTCTTGAGCCTCTGCATCATTCTCTTGAGTCTCTGAATCCCTCTCTTAAGCCTCTACATCATTCACTTGAGCCTCTGCATCCCTCTCCTGAGCCTTTGCATCACTCTCTTAAGCCTTTGCATCCCTCTCTTGAGCCTCTGCATCCCTCTCTTGAGGCTGTTCATCCCTTTCTTGAGCCTCTGCATCCCTCTCTTGAGCCTCTGCATTACCCTCCTAAGCCTCTGCCTCACTCTCCTAAGCCTCTCCATCACTCTCTTGAGCCTCTGTATCCCTCTCTTGAGCCTCTGCATCACTCTCTTCAGTCTCTTCATCCCTCTCTTGAGCCTCTTCAACACTCTCTTCAGCCTCTTCTTCCCTCTCTTGAGCCTCTTCAACACTCACTTCATCCTCTGCATCACTCTAATAAGCCTCTGCATCCCTCTCTTGAGCCTCTGCAACACTCTCTTCAGCCTCGGCATCACTCTCTTGAGCCTCTGCATCACTATCTTGAGCCTTTGCATCACTCTCTTGAGCCTCTGCATCCCTCTCTTAAGCCTCTGCAACACTCTCTTCAGCCTCTGCATCACTCTCTTAAGCCTCTGCATCCCTCTCTTGAGCCTCTGCATCCCTCTCTTAAGCCTCTGCATCACTCTCTTCAGCCTTTGCATCACTCTCTTGAGCCTCTGCATCCCTCTCTTAAGCCTCTGCAACACTCTCTTCAGCCTCTGCATCGCTCTCTTAAGCCTCTGCATCCCTTTTTTGAGCCTCTGCATCTCTTTCTTAAGCCTCTGCATCCCTTTCTTGAGCCTCTGCATCACTCTCTTGAACTCCTGCATCCCTCTCATGAGCCTCTGCATCCCTCTCTTAAGCCTTTGCATCATTCTCTTAAGCCTCGGCATCCCTCTCTTGAGCCTCTGCGTCACTCTCAAGAGCCTCTGCATCCCTCTCTTGTGCCTCTGCATCCCTAACTTGAGCCTCTACATCCCTCTCTTGAGCCCCTGCATCCCTCTCTTGAGCCCTTGCATCCCTCTCATGAGCCTCTGCATCACTCTCTTGAGCCTCTGCATCCATCTCTTGTTCCTCTACATCCCTCTCTTGAGACTCTGCATCCCTCTCTTAAGCCTCTGCATCACTCTCTTAAGCCTCTGCACCACTCTCCTAAGCACCTGAACCACTCTCTTGAGCATTAGCATCACTCTCTTGAGCTCCTGCATCCCTCTCTCAAGCCTCTGCATCACTCTCTTGAGCTCCTTGCATCCTTCTCTCAAGCCTCTGCATAACTCTCCTAAGCCTCGGCCTCACTCTCCTAAACCACTGCATCCCTCTCTTGATACTCTGCATCCCTCTCTTGAGCCTCTGCATCACTCTCTTGAGCCTCTGCATCATTCCCTTGAGCCTCAGCATCCCTCTCTTAAGCCTCTGCATCATTCCCTTGAGCCTCTGCATCCCTCTCCTGAGCCTTTGCATCACTCTCTTAAGCCTTTGCATCACTATCTTGAGCCTCTGCATCCCTCTCTTGAGCCTCTGCATCCCTCTCTTAAGCCTCTACATCATTCTCTTGAGCCTCTGCATCCCTCTCCTGAGCCTTTGCATCACTCTCTTGAGCCTTTGCATCACTCTCTTGAGCCTCTGCATCCCTCTCTTGAGCCTCTGCGTCACTCTCAAGAGCCTCTGCTTCCCTCTCTTGTGCCTCTGCATCCCTCACTTGACCCTCTGCATCCCTCTCTTGAGCCCCTGCATCCCTCTCTTGAGCCTCTGCATCCCTCTCTTGAGCCTCTGCATCCCTCTCCTAAGCCTCTACCTCACTCTCCTAAGCCTCTGCATCACTCTCTTGAGCCTCTGCCTCACTCTCCTAAGCCTCTGCATCACTCTCTTGAGCTTCTGCATCCCTCTCTTGAGCCTCTGCAACACTCTCTTCAGCCTCTGCATCATTCTCTTAAGCCTCTGCATCACTCTCTTGAGCCTCTGCATCACTCTCTTAAACCTCTGCATCATTCTCTTGAGCCTCTACATCCTTCTCTTAAGCCTCACTTGAGCCTCAGAGACCCAAATTCTGGCTCTCTGCACATATTCACAGGTTGAAATTACGACATTTTATACCGAAAATATGCCAACTACTGAGAGTGGCGATGGGTCAAATTTTGCCCATACCCCTTCCTTGTAGTTTTCAAAATATCCCAATCATCCCTAATTCGACCATTGAGAATTATTTTGAAGCCAAATTCTGGCTCCAAGTAATTTCATACTACAAGTATTCGCAGTTTGAAATTACGACTTTTTATACCGAAAACATGACAATTACTGAAAGCGGCGATGGATAAAATTTTGCCCAAACCCTCCCTGCAGTTTTCAAAATATCCCAAACATCCCAAATTCGACGCTTGAGCCATATTTTCGAGCCAAATACGGGCTCTCTGCACGTATTCACTGTTTGAAATTACGACTTTTTATACCGAAAATATGCCAATTACTGAAAGCGGCGATGGATCACATTTTGCTCAAACCCTCCCTGCAGTTTCCAAAATATCCCAAACATCCCAAATTAAACGCTTGAGCCATAATTTGGAGCCAAATTCTGGCTCTCTGCACGTATTCGCAGTTTGAAATTACGACTTTTTATACCGAAAATATGCCAATTAATGAGAGCGGCGATGGATCACATTTTTCCCAAACCTTCCCTGCAGATTTCGAAATATCCCAAACATCCCAAATTCTACCCTTGAGAATTATTTTGGAGCTAAATGCTGGCTCTCTGAACGTATTCGCAGTTTGAAATTACGACTTTTTATACCGAAAACATGACAATTACTGAAAGCTGCGATGGATCACATTTTGCCCAAACCCTCCCTGCAGTTTTTAAAATATCCGAAACATTCCAAATTCGACGCTTGAGCCATATTTTGGTGCCAAATTCGGGGTCTCTGCACGTGTTCGCAGTTTGAAATTATTTCATTTTATACTGAAAATATGCCAATTACTGAGTGCGGCGATAGATCACATTTTGCCCAGGCCATCCCTGCAGTTTTCAAAATATCTCAAACATCTCCAATTCAACCCTTGAGCCATATTTTGGAGCCAACGTTTGGCTTTCTGCATGTATTCGCATTTTGAAATTACGACTTTTCATACCGAAAATATGCCAATTACTGAAAGCGGCGATGGATAACATTTTGCCCAAACCCTCCCTGCAGTTTTCAAAATAGCCTACACATCCCAAATTCGACACTTGAGCCATATTTTCGAGCCAAATTCGGGGTCTCTGCACGTGTTCATAGTTTGAAATTATTTCTTTTTATACCGAAAATATGCCAATTACTGAGTGCGGCGATGGACCACATTTTGCACAGGCCTTCTCTGCAGTTTTCAAAATATCCCAAACATCCCCAATTCGACCCTTCAGATATAATTTGGAGCCAAATTTGGGCTCTCTGCACGTATTCGCAGTTTGAAATTACGTCATTTTATACCGAAAATATGCCAATTACTGAGAGCGGAGATGGGTCACATTTTGCCCAAAAAGCAGTTTTCTAAATGTCCCAAACATCCCAAATTCAACCCTTGAGCCAAATTTTGGAACCAAATTGTGGCTCTCTGCACATATTTGCAGTTTGAAATTACGACTTTTTGTACCGAAACTATGTGAATTACTGAGAGCGGCGATAGGTCACATTTTGCCCATACCCCTTCCTTGTAGTTTTCAAAATATCCCAATCATCAAAAATTCGACCATTGAGAATTATTTTGGAGCCAAATTCTGGCTCTCTGCAAATATTCGCAGTTTGAAATTACGACTTTTTATCCCAAACATCCCAAATTTGACGCTTGAAAATTTGCGAATTACTGAAAGAAGCGATGGGTCACATTTTGCCCAAACCCCCCTGCAGTTTGCAAAATATCCCAAACATGCCAAATTCGACCTTTGAGCCATATTTTGGAGCCAAATTCTGGCTTTCTGCGCTTATTCGCTGTTTGAAATTACGACATTTTATACCGAAAACATGACATTTACTGAAAGCGGCGATGGATCACAATTTGCCCAAACCCTCCCTGCAGTTTTCAAAATATCCCAAACATCCCAAATTCAACGCTTGAGCCATATTTTGGAGCCAAATTCTAGCTCTCTGCACGTATTCGCAGTTTGAAATTACGACTTTTTGTACCGAAAATATGCCAATTACTGAGAGCGACGATGGATCACATTTTGCCCAAACCATCCCTGTAGTTTTCAAAATATCCCAAACATTTCAAATTCGACCCTTAAGAATTTTTTTGGAGCTAAATTCTGGTTCTCTGCACGTATTCGCAGTTTGAAATTACGACTTTTTATCCCAAACATCCCAAATTTGACGTTTGAAAATAAGCCAATTACTGAAAGCAGAGATGGGTCACATTTTGCCCAAACACCCCGGCAGTTTGCAAAATATCCCAAACATCCCAAATTCGACCCATGAGCTATATTTTGGAGCCAAATTCTGGCTCTCTGCACGTATTCGCTGTTTGAAATTACGACATTTTATAACGAAAACATGACAATTACTTAAAGCGGAAATGGATCACATTTTGCCCAAACCCTCCCTGCAGTTTTCAATATATCCCAAACATCCAAAATTCGACGCTTGAGCCATATTTTGGAGCCAAATTCGGGCTCTCTGCACGTATTAGCAGTTTGAAATTATTTCATTTTCTACCGAAAATATGCCAATTACTGATTGCGACGATAGGTCACATTTTGCCCAAACCCCCCTACAGTTTTCAAAATATCCCAAACATTCCAAATTCGACCCATGAGCTATATTTTGGAGCCAAATTCTGGCTCTCTGCACGTATTCGCAGTTTGAAATTACGACATTTTATACCGAAAATATGCCAATTACTGAGTGCGGCGATGGATCACATTTTGCATAAAGTCGTCCCTGCAGTTTTCAAAATGTCCCAAACATCCCAAATTCGACCCTTGAGAATTATTTTGGAGCTAAATTCTGGCTCTCTGAACGTTTTCGCAGTTTGAAATTACGACTTTTTATACCGAAAACATGACAATTACTGAAAGCGGCGATGGATCACATTTTGCCGAAACCCTCTCTGCAGTTTTAAAATTATCCCAAACATCCAAAATTCGACGCTTGAGCCATATTTTGGAGCCAAATTCTGGCTCTCTGCACATATTCGCAGTTTGAAATTACGAATTTATACACCGAAGATATGTCAATTACTGAGAGCGGCGATAGGTCACATTTTGCCCCCCTCCCCCTGCAGTTTTCAAAATATCCCAAACATCCTAAATTCAACGCTTGAGCCATATTTTGGAGCCAAATTCTGGCTCTCTGCACGTAGTCGCAGTTTGAAATTACGTCATTTTATACCGAAAATATGCCAATTACTGAGAGCGGGGATGGGTCACATTTTGCCCAAACCCCCCTCCAGTTTTTAAAATATCCGTAACATCCCAAATTCAACCCTTGAGCCAAATTTTGGAGCCAAATTGCGGCTCTCTGGACATATTCGTAGTTTGAAATTACGAATTTTTGTACCGATAATATGTGAATTACTGAGAGTGGCGATAGGTCACATTTTGCCCATACCCCTTCCTTGTAGTTTTCAAAATATCCCAATCATCCCAAATTCGACCATTGAGAATTATTTTGGAGCCAACTTCTGGCTCTCTGCAAGTATTCGCAGTTTAAATTACGACTTTTTATCTTAAACATCCCAAATTTGTCGCTTGAAAATATGCCAATTACTGAAAGAAGCGAAGGGTCACATTTTGCCCAAACCCCCCTGCAGTTTGCAAAATATCCCAAGCATGCCAAATTCGACCTGTGAGCCATATTTTGGAGCCAAATTCTGGCTTTCTGCGCTTATTCGCTGTTTGAAATTACGACTTTTTATACCGAAAATATGCCAATTACTGAAAGCTGCGATGGATCACATTTTGCCCAAACCCTCCCTGCAGTTTTCAAAATATCCCAAACATCCCAAATTCAACGCTTGAGCCATAATTTTGAGCCAAATTCTGGCTCTCTGCACGTATTCACTGTTTGAAATTACGAATTTTTATACCGAAAATATGCCAATTACTGAAAGCTGCGATAGATCACATTTTGCCCAAACCCTCCCTGCAGTTTTCAAAATATCCCAAACATCCCAAATTCAACGCTTGAGCCATAATTTGAAGCTAAATTCTGGCTCTCTGCACGTATTCGAAGTTCGATATTACGACTTTTTATCCCAAACATCCCAAATTTGACGCTTGAAAATAAGCCAATTACTGAAAGCAGCGATGGGTCACATTTTGCCCAAACACCCCGGTAGTTTGCAAAATATCCCAAACATCCCAAATTCGACCCATGAGCTATATTTTGGACCAAAATTCTGGCTCTCTGCACGTATTCGCTGTTTGAAATTACGACATTTTATAACGAAAACATGACAATTACTTAAAGCGGCAATGGATTACATTTTGCCCAAACCCTCCCTGCAGTTTTCAATATATCCCAAACATCCCAAATTCGACGCTTGAACCTTATTTTGGAGCAAAATTCGGGCTTTCTGCACGTATTAGCAGTTTGAAATTATTTCATTTTATACTGAAAATATGCCAATTACTGATTGCGACGATGGGTCACATTTTGCCCAAACCCCCCTACAGTTTTCAAAATATCTCAAACATCCCAAATTCGACCCATGACCTATATTTTGGAGCCAAATTCTGGCTCTCTGCAAGTATTCGCAGTTTGAAATTACGAATTTATACACCGAAGATATGTGAATTACTGAGAGCGGCGATTGGTCACATTTTGCCCCCCCCCCTGCATTTTTCAAAATGTCCCAAACATCCAAAATTCAACGCTTGAGCCATATTTTGAAGCCAAATTCTGGCTCTCTGCACATATTCGCAGGTTTAAATTACGACATTTTATACCGAAAATATGTCAATTACTGAGAGCAGCGATGGGTCACATTTTGTCCAAACCCCCAGTTTTCAAAATATCCCAAACATCCCAAATTCGACGCTTGAGTCATATTTTGGAGTCAAATTTGGGCTCTCTGCACGTATTCGCAGGTTGAAATTACGTTATTTTATACCGAAAATATGCCAATTACTGAGATCGGCGATGGATCACATTCTGCCCAAACCCCCCTGCAGTTTTTAAAATATCCCAAACATCCCAAATTGTAACCTTGAGCCAAATTTTTGAGCCAAATTGTGGCTCTCTGCACATATTCGCAGTTTGAAATTACTACTTTTTTTCCCAAACATCCCAAATTTGACGCTTGAAAATATGCCAATTACTGAAAGAAACGATGAGTCACATTTTGCCCTAACCCCCCTGCAGTTTGCAAAATATCCCAAACATGCCAAATTCGACCTTTGAGCCATATTTTGGATCCAAATTCTGGCTTTCTTCGCTTATTCGCTGTTTGAAATTACGACTTTTTATACCGAAAACATGACAATTACTGAAAGCGGCGATGGATATCATTTTGCCCAAAACCTCCCTGCAGTTTTTAAAATATCTCAAACATCCCAAATTCGACGTTTGAGCCATATTTTCGAGCCAAATTTTGGCTTTCTGCATGTATTCGTTGTTTGAAATTACGAATTTTTATACCGAAAATATGCCAATTACTGAAAGCAGCGATGGATCACATTTTGACGAAACCCTCTCTGCAGTTTTCAAATTATCCCAAATATCCTAAATTCAACGCTTGGGCCATATTTTGGAGCCAAATTCTAGCTCGCTGCACGTATTCGCAATTTGAAATTACGATTTTTATACCGAAAATATGCCAATTACTGAGAGCAGCGATGGATCACATTTTGCCCAAATCATCTCTGTAGATTCCAAAATATCCCAAACATCCCAAACTCGACCCTTGAGAATTATTTTGGAGCTAAATTCTGGCTCTCTGCACGTATTCGCAATTTGAAATTAAGACTTTTTATCCCAATCATCCCAAATTTGACGCTTGAAAATAAGCCAGTTACTGAAAACAGCGATGGGTCACATTTTGCCCAAACCCCCCGGCAGTTTGCAAAATATCCCAAACATCCCAAATTCGACGCTTGAGCCATATTTTGTAGCCAAATTCTGGCTCTCTGCACATATTCGCAGGTTGAAATTACGACATTTTATACCGAAAATATGTTAATCGAGAGCATCGATGGGTCACATTTTGTCTAAACCCCCAGTTTTCAAAATATCCCAAACATCCCAAATTCCACGCTTGAGTCATATTTTGGAGCCAAATTTGGGCTCTCTGCACGTATTCGCAGTTTGAAATTACGACTTTTATACTGAAAATAGGCCAATTACGGAAAGCGGCGATGGATCACATTATTCCCAAACCCTCCCTGCAGTTTTAAAAATATCCCAAACATCCCAAATTCGACCCTTGAGCCATATTTTCTAGCCGAATTCTGGCTTTCTTCACGTTATCGCAGTTTGAAAAACGACTTTTTTGTACCGAAAATATGCCAATTACTGAAAGCGACGATAGATCAGATTTTTCCCAAACCCACCATTCAGTTTTCAAAAAACCCAAGCCTCCCAAATTCGACCCTTGAGCCATATTTTGGAGCCAAATTCTGGCTCTCTGCACATATTTGCAGGTTGAAATTACGACATTTTATACCGAGAATATGTCAATTACTGATAGCAGCGATGGGTCACAATTCGCCCAAACCCCCAGTTTTCAAAATATCCCAAACATCCCAAATTCGACGCTTGAGCCATATTTTGGAGCCAAATTTGGGCTCTCTGCACGTATTCGCATTTTGAAATTACGTTATTTTATACAGAAAATATGCCAATTACTGAGAGCGGCGATGGATCACATTCTGCCCAAACCCCCCTGCAGTTTTTGAAATATCCCAAACATCCCAAATTGTAACCTTGAGCCAAATTTTTGAGCCAAATTGTGGCTCTCTGCACATATTCGCAGTTTGAAATTACGACTTTTTATCCCAAACATCCCAAATTTGACGCTTGAAAATATTCGTTTGCCTTGTTCGGGTAGAAGGTAGACACAGTAGTCGCTTCTGTATATATTTATTGACTGAGATAGCAAGGTATATATCTGCCTAGCCGAGGTCCTTCTACTCTGAGCCTGTGAGGATAACTGAGGCTGCTGGGAGCATGCCTGATGCTCCTCTGTCTGGCATGACGTCAGAGGCCTACTCGCCTGTGATTGGTTACATTTCAACTGACAGAATTTGAGTATAACACCAATATGCCAATTTCTGAAAGAAACGATGAGTCACATTTTGCCCTAACCCCCCTGCAGTTTGCAAAATATCCCAAACATGCCGAATTTGACCTTTGAGCCATATTTTGGAGCCAAATTCTGGCTTTCTGCGCTTATTCGCTGTGTGAAATTACGACTTTTTATACCGAAAACATGACAATTACTGAAATCGGCGATGGATATCATTTTGCCCAAAACCTCCCTGCAGTTTTTAAAATATCCCAAACATCCCAAATTCGACGTTTGAGCCATATTTTCGAGCCAAATTCGGGCTCTCTGCACGTATTCGCTGTTTGAAATTACGACTTTTTATCCCAAAAATATGCCAATTACTGAAAGCGGCGATGGATCACATTTTGCCCAAACCCTCCCTGTAGTTTCCAAAATATCCTAAACATCCCAAATTCGACCCTTGAGCCATATTTTGGAGCCAAATTTTGGCTTTCTGCATGTATTCGTTGTTTGAAATTACGACTTTTTATACCGAAAATATGCCAATTACTGAAAGCAGCGATGGATCACATTTTGACGAAACCCTCTCTGCAGTTTTCAAATTATCCCAAATATCCTAAATTCAACGCTTGGGCCATATTTTGGAGCCAAATTCTAGCTCGCTGCACGTATTCGCAATTTGAAATTACGATTTTTATACCGAAAATATGCCAATTACTGAGAGCTGCGATGGATCACACTTTGCCCAAATCATCTCTGTAGTTTTCAAAATATCCCAAACATCCCAAATTCGACCCTTGAGAATTATTTTGGAGGTAAATTCTGGCTCTCTGTACGTATTCGCAGTTTGAAATTGAGACTTTTTATCCCAAACATCCCAAATTTGACGCTTGAAAATAAGCCAATTACTGAAAACAGCGATGGGTCACATTTTGCCCAAACCCCCCGGCAGTTTGCAAAATATCCCAAACATCCCAAATTCGACCTATGAGCTATATTTTTGAGCCAAATTCTGGCTCTCTGCACGAGTTCGCTGTTTGAAATTACGACATTTTATAACGAAAACATGGCAATTACTAAAAGCGGCAATGGATCACGTTTTGCCCAAACCCTCCCTTCAGTTTTCAATATATCCCAAACATCTTAATGTCGACGCTTGAGCCATATTTTGGAGCCAAATTCTGGCTCTCTGCACATATTCGCAGGTTGAAATTACGACATTTTATACCGAAAATATGTTAATTACTGAGAGCAGCGATGGGTCACATTTTGTCCAAACCCCCAGTTTTCAAAATATCCCAAACATCCCAAATTCGACGCTTGAGTCATATTTTGGAGCCAAATTTGGGCTCTCTGCACGTATTCGCAGTTTGAAATTACGACTTTTATACTGAAAATAGGCCAATTACGGAAAGCGGCGATGGATCACATTATTCCCAAACCCTCCCTGCAGTTTTAAAAATATCCCAAACATCCCAAATTCGACCCTTGAGCCATATTTTCTAGCCGAATTCTGGCTTTCTTCACGTTATCGCAGTTTGAAAAACGACTTTTTGTACTGAAAATATGCCAATTACTGAAAGCGACGATAGATCAGATTTTTCCCAAACCAACCATTCAGTTTTCAAAAAACCCAAGCCTCCCAAATTCGACCCTTGAGCCATATTTTGGAGCCAAATTCTGGCTCTCTGCACATATTTGCAGGTTGAAATTACGACATTTTATACCGAAAATATGTCAATTACTGATAGCAGCGATGGGTCACAATTCGCCCAAACCCCCAGTTTTCAAAATATCCCAAACATCCCAAATTCGACGCTTGAGCCATATTTTGGAGCCAAATTTGGGCTCTCTGCACGTATTCGCATTTTGAAATTACGTTATTTTATACAGAAAATATGCCAATTACTGAGAGCGGCGATGGATCACATTCTGCCCAAACCCCCCGGCAGTTTTTAAAATATCCCAAACATCCCAAATTGTAACCTTGAGCCAAATTTTTGAGCCAAATTGTGGCTCTCTGCACATATTCGCAGTTTGAAATTACGACTTTTTATCCCAAACATCCCAAATTTGACGCTTGAAAATATGCCAATTTCTGAAAGAAACGATGAGTCACATTTTGCCCTAACCCCCCTGCAGTTTGCAAAATATCCCAAACATGCCAAATTTGACCTTTGAGCCATATTTTGGAGCCAAATTCTGGCTTTCTGCGCTTATTCGCTGTTTGAAATTACGACTTTTTATACCGAAAACATGACAATTACTGAAATCGGCGATGGATATCATTTTGCCCAAAACCTCCCTGCAGTTTTTAAAATATCCTAAACATCCCAAATTCGACCCTTGAGCCATATTTTGGAGCCAAATTTTGGCTTTCTGCATGTATTCGTTGTTTGAAATTACGACTTTTTATACCGAAAATATGACAATTACTGAAAGCAGCGATGGATCACATTTTGACGAAACCCTCTCTGCAGTTTTCAAATTATAACAAATAACCTAAATTCAACGCTTGGGCCATATTTTGGAGCCAAATTCTAGCTCGCTGCACGTATTCGCAATTTGAAATTACGATTTTTATACCGAAAATATGCCAATTACTGAGAGCTGCGATGGATCACATTTTGCCCAAATCATCTCTGTAGTTTTCAAAATATCCCAAACATCCCAAATTCGACCCTTGAGAATTATTTTGGAGGTAAATTCTGGCTCTCTGCACGTATTCGCAGTTTGAAATTAAGACTTTTTATCCCAAACATCCCAAATTTGACGCTTGAAAATAAGCCAATTACTGAAAACAGCGATGGGTCACATTTTGCCCAAACCCCCCGGCAGTTTGCAAAATATCCCAAACATCCCAAATTCGACCCATGAGCTATATTTTTGAGCCAAATTCTGGCTCTCTGCACGAGTTCGCTGTTTGAAATTACGACATTTTATAACGAAAACATGGCAATTACTAAAAGCGGCAATGGATCACGTTTTGCCCAAACCTTCCCTGCAGTTTTCAATATATCCCAAACATCTTAAATTCGACGCTTGAGCCATATTTTGGAGCCAAATTCGGGCTCTCTGCACGTATTAGCAGTTTGAAAATATGACATTTTATACCGAAAACATGCCAATTACTTAGTGCAGCGATGGATCACTTTTTGCCCAAGCCATCCCTGCAGTTTTCAAAATATTCCAAACATCCCAAATTCGACCCTTGAGCCATATTTTGGAGCCATATTTTGGCTTTCTGCAGGTATTCGTTGTTTGAAATTACGACTTTTTATACCGAAAATATGCCAATTACTGAAAGCGGCGATGGATCACATTTTGACGAAACCCTCTCTGCAGTTTTCAAATTATCCCAAATATCCCAAATTCGACCCTTGAGCCATATTTTGGAGCCAAATTCTGGCTCTCTGCATATATTCGCAGTTTGAAATTACGAAATTTTATACCGAAAATATGTCAATTACTGAGAGCAGCGATAGGTCACATTTTGCCCCCCCCCCCCCCCCGCAGTTTTCTAAATATGCCAAACATCCCAAATTCGACGCTTGAGCCATATTTTGAAGCCAAATTCTGGCTCTCTGCACGTATTCGCAGTTTGAATTTACGACTTTTGATACCGAAAATAAGCCAATTACTGAGAGCGGCGATGGATCAAATTTTGCCCCAAACCTTCCCTGCTATGTTCAAAATTTCCCAAACATCCTAAATTTGAACCTTGAGAATTATTTTGGAGCTAAATTCTGGCTCTCTGCACGTATTCGCAGTTTGAAATTACGACTTTTTATCCCAAACTTCCCAAATTTGACGCTTGAAAATATGCCAATTACTGAAAGCAGCGATGCGTCACATTTTGCTCAAACCCCCTGGCTGTTTGCAAATTGTCCCATACATCCCAAATTCGACCTTTGAGCCATATTTTAGAGCCAAAATCTGGCTTTCTGCGAGTATTCGCAGTTTGAAATTACGACTTTTTATAACGAAAACATGACAATTACTGAAAACGGCGATGGATCACATTTTGCCCAAACCCTCCCTTCAGTTTTCAAAATATCCCAAACATTCCAAATTCGACGCTTGAGCCATATTTTGGAGCCAAATTCGGGCTCTCTGCACGTATTCGCAGTTAAAAATTATTTAATTTTCTACCGAAAATATGCCAATTACTGATTGCGACGATGGGTCACATTTTGCCCAAACTCCCCTGCAGTGTTCAAAATATTCCAAACATTCCAAATTCGACCCATGACCTATATTTTGGAGCCAAATTCTGGCTCTCTGCACGTATTCGCAGTTTGAAATTACGACATTTTATGCCGAAAATATGCCAATTACTGAGTGCAACGATGGATCACATTTTGCATAAAGCCGTCCCTGCAGTTTTCAAAATATCTCAAACATCCCAAATTCGACCCATGAGCCATATTTTGGAACGAAATTTTGGCTTTTTGCATGTATTTTCAGTTTGAAATTACGACTTTTAATACCGAAAATATGCCAATTACTGAAAGCGGCGATGGATCACATTTTGCCCAAACCCTCCTTGCAGTTTTCAAAATATCCAAAACATTCCAAATTCGACCCTTGAGCCGTATTTTGGAGCCAAATTCTGGCTCTCTGCACGTATTTGCAGTTTGAAATTACGATTTTTTTTACCGAAAATATGCCAACTACTGAGAGCAGCGATGGATCACACATTACCCAAACCCTCCTTGCAGTTTTCAAAATATCCCAAACATCCCAAATTTGACCCTTGAGAATTATTTGGGGCCAAATTCTGGCTCTCTGCACGTATTCGCAGTTTGAAATTACGACTTTTTATCCCAAACATCCCAAATTTGACGCTTAAAAATAAGCCAATTACTGAAAGAAGCGATGGGTCACATTTTGCCCAATCCCCCCTGCAACTTGCAAAATATCCCAAACATCCCAAATTCGACCCTTGAGACATATTTTGGAGCCAAATTCTGGCTTTCTGCTCGTATTCGCAGTTTGAAATTATTTCATTTTATACCGAAAATATGCAAATTACTGAGAGCGACGATGAGTCACATTTTGCCCAAACCCTCCTGTAGTTTTCAAAATATCCCAAACATCCCAAATTCGACCCATGATCTATATTTTAAAGCTAAATTTTTGCTCTCTGCACGTATTCGCAAATTGAAATTACGAAATTTTATACCGAAAATATGCCAATTACTGAGTGCGGCGATGGATCACATTTTGCCCAAGCCCTCCCTCCAGTTTTCAAAATATCCCAAACATCCCAAATTCGACCCTTGAGCCATATTTTAGAGCCAAATTTTTGCTTTCTGCATGTGTTCGCAGTTTGAAATCACGACTTTTTATACCGAAAATATGCCAATTACTGAAAGCGGCGATGGATTACATTTTGCCGCAACCCTCTCTGCAGTTTTAAAATTATCCCAAACATCCAAAATTCGACCCTTGAGCCATATTTTAGAGCCAAATTCTGGCTCTCTGCACATATTCGCAGTTTGAAATTACGACATTTTATACCGAAAATTTGTCAATTACTGAGAGAAGCGATAGGTCACATTTTGCCCCCCCCCCTGCATTTTTCAAAATATCCCAAACATCCCAAATTCGACACTTGAGCCATATTTTGAAGCCAAATTCGGCCTCTCTGCACGTATTCGCAATTTGATATTACGTCTTTTTATACCGAAAATATGCCATTTACTGAGAGCGGCGATGGATCACATTTTGCCTAAACCCTCCCTGCAGTTTTCAAAATATAGCAAACATCCCAAATTCGACGCTTGAGACATATTTTGGAGCCAAATTCTGGCTCTCTGCATGTATTCCCAGTTTGAAATTACGACTTTTATACCGAAAATATGCGAATTATTGAAAGCGGCGATGGATCACATTTTGCCAAAATCCTCCCTGCAGTTTCCAAAATATCCCTAATGATATTGATAAAACGTGAAAAAAATGATTTTTTTTCACGTTATTCTTGTCGTTTGATATTACGTAAATATATTCATTTTTACCAATATTGCTATACTATTTCATGTAGTATCACGATATGTGATTTTGCTTTCATATCTCAGATTGTTGCATAATATTGCCTTTTAAGCAAGTTTTCTTGCATTTTGTTTCGTACTAAAAATCATCGAATTCATCAATATTTTGACGTTTATCATCCCCCTTTTCCTTTATGTTATATATACAAAATATCATCGAATTAGGCAATATTTTGCTGTTTTTCCACGTTTTTGTGAATTATCAGTTTATTGCTATTAATTCATTAAATATACGATAAAAATGATGCAAACACATAATTGATTAGAAATTAACCTTAAACACTTCATTTTCAATCAACTATTTGTTTCTCGTTAAAATACTGAGTAAGATATTGAAAAGGGGAGAAGTTCTGTTTTTATTGCATATATCGACGTTACAGCCGGATTTGTGGGAACCAACCTGTGAGATTTATATTTATTTAATTTATATGAATATATATAGAATTTATATTTACATTAATTTATATACTTTGATAGCAATTTGTATAATGATAAGTGGACTGTATTTCTGCAATAATCTCATAATCTCACAAATCGATCCTCTACACATTAGGGGGGTTTATTAAATTAATTTATATATATGCAGCCAATCAAACTACAGTATTAGACTACATACCTTGAAGAGGTTCCTTATCTTATAGTACAGTAGGCCTTAAGTCCACCAGGTATAACCAGGATGTAGACACCACATTTTCCCTCTTTGAGGTAGCTTCCATCACCCTGGTAACTGATGCACAAAGCATACTTCCTCGTCTTGACCTGTTAAAAGGGCGCTAGCTGTAAAGCCAGAATCCTATATATGACAGGTATATCAGAGAAACACTGTACATGGAACAATGAAGACCTGGCTTAATTACCTTTAGTTTGAGGCTACCACGTGCTCTAACCGTGTCACCCTATATAATGACATTAATGGCCATAAATGAAAGATACATGGGTTTCGGAAGAACACTTAACCTGATTTCTTGACAGCGTGTTGATAATGGTACACCTTTGGTTTCCATAACACTTCGTCCAAGTAAAATTAACAGGAGCCGAATTTGCTCCCGTGAGCCTCTGGTCTAATATCAACAATGGCTGCCCTCCCTCACCCTGACGCCTAGCTTACATTGTCCAGATGTCAATAAGTGATAGAAGGGTCACATTTACTCTACTTTAATACTGATAATTAAGTTAATTTATATGAGATGTTTTTATGATGGTAAAGTCCAAAGACTAATGTATTTAAGAATAATTCCCACCATAATAGGTGGTGATTTATAATAGTATGTGGTGATGATATCCCGTTTTCTATAGACGGTAATTCCACTACAAGTTACGTTTTCTATGGGTTAACTTGTTAATACAACACAGCTATTATCTGTCTGTATGATATATTATTAAATGGTGTCGGATTTTCCGACAGGATTAGAGCGGTTTTACGTGTACATCTTCCATCGGTAATATAAACGGAAAATCAGGAACATTTTAGTTAATTCTAATGAAAACACATTGATTTTTATCATTTGTATTTGAAACAACATTGTCATATGTCTTTTCTTGGATCTAAATAATACGAAACCTTGCTCTATGATTTGAAGTTAAAATCCTCAAATATGGTAATATAGTGACTTTTTTCACGTTATTCATGTAGTGTGATTTTACGTATATATATTCGTTTTTACCAATATTTCGATACTACTTCATGTTTTCTCACGATATGTGATTTGGCCTTCATATCTCAGAATTTCGCAAATTTTGCATTTTTAATCAAGTTTTCTTGCATTTTGTTTTGTACTAAAAATCGTCGAATTTTGCAATATTTTGACCTTTATCATCCCCTTTTCCTTTATGTGATTTCAACAAAATATCATTGAATTAGGCCGTTTTTCCACGTTTTTGTGAATTTTCAGTTTATTGTTATTAATTCATTAAATATACGATAAAAATTATGCAAACTCAGAAAATAATGATCAGTAAATAACCTTAAATACTTCATTTTCAATCATCTATTTGTTTCTCGTTAAAATACTGAGTAAGATACTGAAAAGGGGACAAGTTCTGTTTTTATTGCATATATCGACGTTTCAGCTGGATTAGAACGGTTTTACATGTACATCTTCCATCGGTAATATAAACCGAAAATCAGGAACATTTTAGTTAATTTTAATGAAAACACATTGATTTTTATCATTTGTATTGGAAGCATTATGTTTATACGTCCTTTCTACGGTTTAAAAAATACGAAACGTCGCTCTATGATTCGAAGTTAAAATCCTCAAATTTGGTATAATAATGACTTTTTTCACGTTTTTCATGTAGTTTGATATTACGTATATATATTCATTTTTACCAATATTTCGATACTATTTCATGTCGTATCACGATATGTGATTTGGCCTTCAAATCTCAGATTTTCGCATAATATTGCATTTTAAGCAAGTTTTCTTGCATTTTGTTTCGTACTAAAAATCATCGAATTCAGCAATATTTTGACGTTTATCATCCCCTTTTCCTTTATGTGATATAAACAAAATATCATCGAATTAGGCAATATTTTGCTGTTTTTCCACGTTTTTTGTGAATTTTCAGTTTATTGCTATTAATTCATTAAATATACGATAAAAATGATGCAAACATATAATTGATTAGAAATTAACCTTAAACACTTCATTTTCAATCAAGTATTTGTTTCTCGTTAAAATACTGAGTAAGATATTGGAAAGGGGAGAAGTTCTGTTTTTATTGCATATATCGACGTTTCAGCCGGATAAGAGCGGTTTTACGTGTACATCTTCCATCGGTAATATAAATGGAAAATCAGGAATATTTAGTTAATTCTAATGAAAATACATTGATTTTTAGCATTTGTATTTGAAACAACATTGTCATATGTCTTTTCTTGGATCTAAATAATACGAAACCTCGCTCTATGATTTGAAGTTAAAATCCTCAAATATGGTAATATAGTGACTTTTTTCACGTTATTCATGTAGTGTGATTTTACGTATATATATTCGTTTTTACCAATATTTCGATACTACTTCATGTTTTCTTACGATATGTGATTTGGCCTTCAAATCTCAGAAATATTAAATGCAAATATTGCATTTTAAGCAAGTTTTCTTGCATTTTGTTTCGTACTAAAAATCATCGAATTCAGCAATATTTTGGCGTTTATCATCCCCTTGTCCTTTATGTGATATAAACAAAATATCATCGAATTAGGCAATATTTTGCTGTTTTCCACGTTTTTGTGAATTTTCAGTTTATTGCTATTAATTCATTAAATATACGATAAAAATGATGCAAACACATAATTGATCAGAAAATAACCTTAAATACTTAATTTTCAATCAACTATTTGTTTCTCGATAAAATACTGAATAAGATATTTAAAAGGGGAGAAGTTCTGTTTTTATTGCATATATCGACGTTTCAGCCGGATTAGAGCGGTTTTACGTGTACATCTTCCATTGGTAATATAAACCGAAAATCAGGAACATTTTAGTTAATTTTAATGAAAACACATTGATTTTTATCATTTGTATTGGAAGCAACATCTTTGGACGTCTTTTCTAGGGTCTAAAAAATACGAAACGTCGCTTTATGATTCGAAGTTAAAATCCTCAAATTTGGTATAATAATGACTTTTTTCACGTTTTTCATGTAGTTTGATATTACGTATATATATTTATTTTTACCAATATTTCGATACTATTTCATGTAGTATCACGATATGTGATTTGGCCTTCAAATCTCAGATTTTCGCATAATATTGCATTTTAAGCAAGTTTTCTTGCATTATGTTTCGTACTAAAAATCATCGAATTCAGCAATATTTTGACGTTTATCATCCCCTTTTCCTTTATGTGATATAAACAAAATATCATCGAATTAGGCAATATTTTGCTGTTTTTCCACGTTTTTGCGAATTTTCAGTTTATTGCTATTAATTCATTAAATATACGATAAAAATGATGCAAACACATAATTGATTAGAAATTAACCTTAAACACTTCATTTTCAATCAAATATTTGTTTCTCGTTAAAATACTGAGTAAGATATTGGAAAGGGGAGAAGTTCTGTTTTTATTGCATATATCGACGTTCCAGCCGGATGAGAGCGGTTTTACGTGTACATCTTCCATCAGTAATATAAACGGAAAATCAGGAACATTTTAGTTAATTCTAATGAAAATACATTGATTTTTAGCATTTGTATTTGAAACAACATTGTCATATGTCTTTTCTTGGATCTAAATAATACGAAACCTCGCTCTATGATATGAAGTTAAAATCCTCAAATATGGTAATATAGTGACTTTTTTCACGTTATTCATGTAGTGTGATTTTACGTATATATATTTTCGTTTTTACCAATATTTCGATACTACTTCATGTTTTCTCACGATATGTGATTTGGCCTTCAAATCTCAGAATTTCGCAAATTTAGCATTTTTAAGCAAGTTTTCTTGCATTTTGTTTTGTTAGTACAAAACAAAACAAAATCATCGAATTTAGCAATATTTTGACCTTTATGTGATTTAAACAAAATATTATCGAATTAGGCCGTTTTTCCACGTTTTTGTGAATTTTCAGTTTATTGTTATTAATTCAATGTATATACAATAAAAATTATGCAAACACATAACTGATCAGAAAATAACCTTAAATACTTCAATTTCAATCATCTTTTTGTTTCTCGTTAAAATACTGAGTAATATATTGAAAAGGGGAGAAGTTCTGTTTTTATTGCATATATCGACGTTTCAGCCGGATTAGAACGGTTTTACGTGTACATCTTCCATCGGTAATATAAACCGAAAATCAGGAACATTTTAGTTAATTTTAATGAAAACACATTGATTTTTATCATTTGTATTGGAAGCAACACCTTTGTACGTCTTTTCTAGGGTCTAAAAAATACGAAACGTCGCTCTATGATTCGAAGTTAAAATCCTCAAATTTGGTATAATAATGACTTTTTTCACGTTTTTCATGTAGTTTGATATTACGTAAATATATTAATTTTTACCAATATTTCGATACTATTTCATGTAGTATCACGATATGTGATTTGGCCTTAAAATCTCAGATTTTCGCATAATATTGCACTTTAAGCAAGTTTTTTTGCATTTTGTTTCGTACTAAAAATCATCGAATTCAGCAATATTTTGACGTTTATCATCCCTCTTTCCTTTATGTGATATCAACAAAATATCATCGAATTAGGCAATATTTTGCTGTTTTTCCACGTTTTTTGTGAATTTTCAGTTTATTGCTATTAATTCATTATATATACGAAAAAAATTATGCAAACACATAATTGATTATAAATGAACCTTAAACACTTCATTTTCAATCAAGTATTTGTTTCTCGTTAAAATACTGAGTAAGATATTGGAAAGGGGAGAAGTTCTGTTTTTATTGCATATATCGACGTTTCAGCCGGATAAGAGCGGTTTTACGTGTACATCTTCCATCGGTAACATAAATGGAAAATCAGGAATATTTAGTTAATTCTAATGAAAATACATTGATTTTTAGCATTTGTATTTGAAACAACATTGTCATATGTCTTTTCTTGGATCTAAATAATACAAAACCTCGCTCTATGATTTGAAGTTAAAATCCTCAAATATGGTAATATAGTGACTTTTTTCACGTTATTCATGTAGTGTGATTTTACGTATATATATTCGTTTTTACCAATATTTCGATACTACTTCATATTTTCTTACGATATGTGATTTGGCCTTCAAATCTCAGAAATATTAAATGCAAATATTGCATTTTAAGCAAGTTTTCTTGCATTTTGTTTCGTACTAAAAATCATCGAATTCAGCAATATTTTGGCGTTTATCATCCCCTTTTCCTTTATGTGATATAAACAAAATATCATCGAATTAGGCAATATTTTGCTGTTTTTCCACGTTTTTGTGAATTTTCAGTTTATTGCTATTAATTCATTAAATATACGATAAAAATGATGCAAACACATAATTGATCAGAAAATAACCTTAAATACTTCATTTTCAATCAACTATTTGTTTCTCGTTAAAATACTGAGTAAGATATTTAAAAGGGGAGAAGTTCTGTTTTTATTGCATATATCGACGTTTCAGCCGGATAAGAGCGGTTTTACGTGTACATCTTCCATTGGTAATATAAACCGAAAATCAGGAACATTTTAGTTAATTTGAATGAAAACACATTGATTTTTATCATTTGTATTGGAAGCAACACCTTTGTACGTCTTTTCTAGGGTCTAAAAAATACGAAACGTCGCTCTATGATTCGAAGTTAAAATCCTCAAATTTGTTATAATAATGACTTTTTTCACGTTTTTCATGTAGTTTGATATTACGTAAATATATTCATTTTTACCAATATTTCGATACTATTTCATGTAGTATCACGATATGTGATTTGGCCTTCAAATCTCAGATTTTCGCATAATATTGCATTTTAAGCAAGTTTTCTTGCATTATGTTTCGTACTAAAAATCATCGAATTCAGCAATATTTTGACGTTTATCATCCCCTTTTCCTTTATGTGATATCAACAAAATATCATCGAATTAGGCAATATTTTGCTGTTTTTCCAGGTTTTTGCGAATTTTCAGTTTATTGCTATTAATTCATTAAATATACGATAAAAATGATGCAAACACATAATTGATCAGAAATTAACCTTAAACACTTCATTTTCAATCAACTATTTGTTTCTCGTTAAAATACTGAGTAAGATATTGGAAAGGGGAGAAGTTCTGTTTTTATTGCATATATCGACGTTCCAGCCGGATGAGAGCGGTTTTACGTGTACATCTTCCATTGGTAATATAAACCGAAAATCAAGAACATTTTAGTTAATTTTAATGAAAACACATTGATTTTTATCATTTGTATTGGAAGCAACATCTTTGGACGTCTTTTCTAGGGTCTAAAAAATACGATACGTCGTTTTATGATTCGAAGTTAAAATCCTCAAATTTGGTATAATAATGACTTTTTTCACGTTTTTCGTGTAGTTTGATATTACGTATATATATTTATTTTTACCAATATTTCGATACTATTTCATGTAGTATCACGATATGTGATTTGGCCTTCAAATCTCAGATTTTTGCATAATATTGCATTTTAAGCAAGTTTTCTTGCATTATGTTTCGTACTAAAAATCATCGAATTCAGCAATATTTTGACGTTTATCATCCCCTTTTCCTTTATGTGATATAAACAAAATATCATCGAATTAGGCAATATTTTGCTGTTTTTCCACGTTTTTGCGAATTTTCAGTTTATTGCTATTATTCATTATATATACGATAAAAATGATGCAAACACATAATTGATTAGAAATTAACCTTAAACACTTCATTTTCAATCAACTATTTGTTTCTCGTTAAAATACTGAGTAAGATATTGGAAAGGGGAGAAGTTCTGTTTTTATTGCATATATCGACGTTCCAGCCGGATGAGAGCGGTTTTACGTGTACATCTTCCATCAGTAATATAAACGGAAAATCAGGAACATTTTAGTTAATTCTAATGAAAATACATTGATTTTTAGCATTTGTATTTGAAACAACATTGTCATATGTCTTTTCTTGGATCTAAATAATACGAAACCTCGCTCTATGATTTGAAGTTAAAATCCTCAAATATGGTAATATAGTGACTTTTTTCACGTTATTCATGTAGTGTGATTTTACGTATATATATTTTCGTTTTTACCAATATTTCGATACTACTTCATGTTTTCTCACGATATGTGATTTGGCCTTCAAATCTCAGAATTTCGCAAATTTAGCATTATTAAGCAAGTTTTCTTGCATTTTGTTTTGTTAGTACAAAACAAAACAAAATCATCGAATTTAGCAATATTTTGACCTTTATGTGATTTAAACAAAATATCATCGAATTAGGCCGTTTTTCCACGTTTTTGTGAATTTTCAGTTTATTGTTATTAATTCAATGTATATACAATAAAAATTATGCAAACACATAACTGATCAGAAAATAACCTTAAATACTTCAATTTCAATCATCTATTTGTTTCTCGTTAAAATACTGAGTAATATATTGAAAAGGGGAGAAGTTCTGTTTTTATTGCATATATCGACGTTTCAGCCGGATTAGAACGGTTTTACGTGTACATCTTCCATCGGTAATATAAACCGAAAATCAGGAACATTTTAGTTAATTTTAATGAAAACACATTGATTTTTATCATTTGTATTGGAAGCAACACCTTTGTACGTCTTTTCTAGGGTCTAAAAAATACGAAACGTCGCTCTATGATTCGAAGTTAAAATCCTCAAATTTGGTATAATAATGACTTTTTTCACGTTTTTCATGTAGTTTGATATTACGTAAATATATTCATTTTTACCAATATTTCGATACTATTTCATGTAGTATCACGATATGTGATTTGGCCTTAAAATCTCAGATTTTCGCATAATATTGCACTTTAAGCAAGTTTTTTTGCATTTTGTTTCGTACAAAAAATCATCGAATTCAGCAATATTTTGACGTTTATCATCCCCTTTTCCTTTATGTGATATCAACAAAATATCATCGAATTAGGCAATATTTTGCTGTTTTTCCACGTTTTTTGTGAATTTTCAGTTTATTGCTATTAATTCATTATATATACGATAAAAATGATGCAAACACATAATTGATTAGAAATTAACCTTAAACACTTCATTTTCAATCAAGTATTTGTTTCTCGTTAAAATACTGAGTAAGATATTGGAAAGGGGAGAAGTTCTGTTTTTATTGCATATATCGACGTTTCAGCCGGATAAGAGCGGTTTTACGTGTACATCTTCCATCGGTAATATAAATGGAAAATCAGGAATATTTAGTTAATTCTAATGAAAATACATTGATTTTTAGCATTGGTATTTGAAACAACATTGTCATATGTCTTTTCTTGGATCGAAATAATACGAAACCTCGCTCTATGATTTGAAGTTAAAATCCTCAAATATGGTAATATAGTGACTTTTTTCACGTTATTCATGTAGTGTGATTTTACGTATATATATTCGTTTTTACCAATATTTCGATACTACTTCATATTTTCTTACGATATGTGATTTGGCCTTCAAATCTCAGAAATATTAAATGCAAATATTACATTTTAAGCAAGTTTTCTTGCATTTTGTTTCGTACTAAAAATCATCGAATTCAGCAATATTTTGGCGTTTATCATCCCCTTTTCCTTTATGTGATATAAACAAAATATCATCGAATTAGGCAATATTTTGCTGTTTTTCCACGTTTTTGTGAATTTTCAGTTTATTGCTATTAATTCATTAAATATACGATAAAAATGATGCAAACACATAATTGATCAGAAAATAACCTTAAATACTTCATTTTCAATCAACTATTTGTTTCTCGTTAAAATACTGAGTAAGATATTGGAATGGGGAGAAGTTCTGTTTTCATTGCATATATCGACGTTCCAGCCGGATGAGAGCGGTTTTACGTGTACATCTTCCATCAGTAATATAAACGGAAAATCAGGAACATTTTAGTTAATTCTAATGAAAATACATTGATTTTTAGCATTTGTATTTGAAACAGCATTGTCATATGTCTTTTCTTGGATCTAAATAATACGAAACCTCGCTCTATGATTTGAAGTTAAAATCCTCAAATATGGTAATTTAGTGACTTTTTTCACGTTATTCATGTAGTGTGATTTTACGTATATATATTTTCGTTTTTACCAATATTTCGATACTACTTCATGTTTTCTCACGATATGTGATTTGGCCTTCAAATCTCAGAATTTCGCAAATTTTGCATTTTTAAGCAAGTTTTCTTGCATTTTGTTTTGTTAGTACAAAACAAAACAAAATCATCGAATTTAGCAATATTTTGACCTTTATGTGATTTAAACAAAATATCATCGAATTAGGCCGTTTTTCCACGTTTTTGTGAATTTTCAGTTTATTGTTATTTATTCAATGTATATACAATAAAATTTATGCAAACACATAACTGATCATAAAATAACCTTAAATACTTCAATTTCAATCATCTATTTGTTTCTCGTTAAAATACTGAGTAATATATTGAAAAGGGGAGAAGTTCTGTTTTTATTGCATATATCGACGTTTCAGCCGGATTAGAGCGGTTTAACGTTTAAATCTTCCATCGGTAATATAAACCGAAAATCAGGAACATTTTAGTTAATTTTAATGAAAACACATTGATTTTTGTCATTTGTATTGGAAGCAACATCTTTATACATCTTTTCTAGGGTCTAAAAAATACAAAACGTCGCTCTATGATACAAAGTTAAAATCCTCAAATTTGGTATAATAATGACTTTTTTCCCGTTTTTCATGTAGTTTGATATTACGTATATATATTTATTTTTACCAATATTTCGATACTATTTCATGTAGTATCACGATATGTGATTTGGCCTTCAAATCTGAGATTTTCGCATAATATTGCATTTTAAGCAAGTTTTCTTGCATTTTGTTTCGTACTAAAAATCATCGAATTCAGCAATATTTTGACGTTTATCATCCCTTTTTCCTTTATGTGATATAAACAAAATATCATCGAATTAGGCAATATTTTGCTGTTTTTCCACGTTTTTGCGAATTTTCAGTTTATTGCTATTAATTCATTAAATATACGATAAAAATGATGCAAACACATAATTCATTAAAAATTAACCTTAAACACTTCATTTTCAATCAACTATTTGTTTCTCGTTAAAATACTGAGTAAGATATTGGAAAGGGGAGAAGTTCTGTTTATATTGAATATATCGACGTTCCAGCCGGATGAGAGCGGTTTTACGTGTACATCTTCCATCGGTAATATAAACCGAAAATCAGGAACATTTTAGTTAATTCTAATGAAAATACATTGATTTTTAGCATTTGTATTTGAAACAACATTGTCATATGTCTTTTCTTGGATCTAAATAATACGAAACCTCGCTCTATGATTTGAAGTTAAAATCCTCAAATATGGTAATATAGTGACTTTTTTCACGTTATTCATGTAGTGTGATTTTACGTATATATATATTCGTTTTTACCAATATTTCGATACTACTTCATGTTTTCTTACGATATGTGATTTGACACAATTTCGCATAATATTGCATTTTTAGCAGGTTTTCTTGCATTTTGTTTCGAACGAAAAATCATCGAATTTAGCAATTTTTTGACGTTTATCATCCCCTTTTCCTTTATGTGATATAAACAAAATATCATCAAATTAGGCAATATTTTACTGTTTTTTCACGTTTTTGTGAATTTTCAGTTTATTGTTAATAATTCATTATATATACGATAAAAATGATGCAAACACATAATTGATTAGAAATTAACCTTTAACACTTCACTTTCAATCATCTATTTGTTTCTCGTTAAAATATCTTCTCGTTAAGATATTGAAAAGAGGAGAAGTTCTGTTTTTATTGCATATATCGACGTTTCAGCCAGATTAGAGCGGTTTACGTGTACATCTTCCATCGGTAATATAAACGGAAAATCAGGAACATTTTAGTTAATTCTAATGAAAACACATTGATTTTTATCATTTGTATTTGAAACAACATTGTCATATGTCTTTTCTTGGATCTAAATAATACGAAACCTTGCTCTATGATTTGAAGTTAAAATCCTCAAATATGGTAATATAGTGACTTTTTTCACGTTATTCATGTAGTGTGATTTTACGTATATATATTCGTTTTTACCAATATGTCGATACTACTTCATGTTTTCTCACGATATGTGATTTGGCCTTCATATCTCAGAATTTCGCAAATTTTGCATTTTTAATCAAGTTTTCTTGCACTTTGTTTTGTACTAAAAATCATCGAATTTAGCAATATTTTGACCTTTATCATCCCCTTTTCCTTTATGTGATTTCAACAAAATATCATCGAATTAGGCAATATTTTGCCGTTTTCCACGTTTTTGTGAATTTTCAGTTCCATGGGTATTAATTCATTAATATATACGATAAAAATGATGCAAACACATAATTGATTAGATAATAACCTTAAATACTTCATTTTCAATCATCTATTTGTTTCTCGTTAAAATACTGAGTAAGATATTGAAAAGGGGAGAAGTTCTGTTTTTATTGCATATATCGACGTTTCAGCCGGATTAGAGCGGTTTTACAGTGTACATCTTCCATCGGTAATATAAACGGAAAATCAGGAACATTTTAGTTAATTCTAATGAAAACACATTGATTTTTATCATTTGTATTGGAAACAACATCTGTCATATGTCCTTTTCTTGGACTTAAAATAATACGAAACCTCGCTCTATGATTTGAAGTTAAAATCCTCAAATATGGTATAATAGTGACTTTTTTCACGTTTTTCATGTAGTTTGATATTACGTAATATATTCATTTTTACCAATATTTCGATACTATTTCATGTAGTATCACGATATGTGATTTGGCCTTCAAATCTCAGATTTTCGCATAATATTGCATTTTAAGCAAGTTTTCTTGCATTATGTTTCGTACTAAAAATCATCGAATTCAGCAATATTTTGACGTTTATCATCCCCTTTTCCTTTATGTGATATAAACAAAATATCATCGAATTAGGCAATATTTTGCTGTTTTTCTACGTTTTTGCGAATTTTCAGTTATTGCTATTAATTCACTAAATATACGATAAAAATGATGCAAACACATAATTGATTAGATAATTAACCTTAAACACTTCATTTTCAATCAACTATTTCTTTCTCGTTAAAATACTGAGTAAGATATTGGAAATGGGAGAAGTTCTGTTTTTATTGCATATATCGACGTTCCAGCCGGATGTAGAGCGGTTTTACGTGTACATCTTCCATCAGTAATATAAACGGAAAATCAGGAACATTTTAGTTAATTCTAATGAAAATACATTGATTTTTAGCATTTGTATTGGAAACAACATTGTCATATGTCTTTTCTTGGAACTAAATAATACGAAACCTCGCTCTATGATTTGAAGTTAAAATCCTCAAATATGGTTATATAGTGACTTTTTTCACGTTTTTCATGTAGTTTGATATTACGTAAATATATTCATTTTTACCAATATTTCGATACTATTTCATGTAGTATCACGATATGTGATTTGGCCTTCAAATCTCAGAATTTCGCATAATATTGCATTTTAAGCAAGTTTTCTTGCATTTTGTTTCGTACGAAAAATCATCGAATATAGCAATATTTTGACGTTTATCATCTCCTTTTCCTTCATGTGATTTAAACAAAATATCATCGAATTAGGCAATATTTTGCCGTTTTCCACGTTTTTGTGAATTTTCAGTCCATGGGTTATTAATTCATATATATACGATAAAAATGATGCAAACACATAATTGATTAGATAATAACCTTAAATACTTCATTTTCAATCATCTATTTGTTTCTCGTTAAAATACTGAGTAAGATATTGAAAAGGGGAGAAGTTCTGTTTTTATTGCATATATCGACGTTTCAGCCGGATTAGAACGGTTTTACGTGTACATCTTCCATCGGTAATATAAACCGAAAATCAGGAACATTTTAGTTAATTTTAATGAAAACACATTGATTTTTATAATTTGTATTGGAAGCAACACCTTTGTACGTCTTTTCTAGGGTACTAAATAATACGAAACGTCGCTCTATGATTCGAAGTTAAAATCCTCAAATTTGGTATAATAATGACTTTTTTCACGTTTTTCATGTAGTTTGATATTACGTAAATATATTCATTTTTACCAATATTTCGATACTATTTCATGTAGTATCATGATGTGATTTGGCCTTAAAATCTCAGATTTTCGCATAATATTGCACTTTAAGCAAGTTTTTTTGCATTTTGTTTCGTACTAAAAATCATCGAATTCAGCAATATTTTGACGTTTATCATCCCCTTTTCCTTTATGTGATATCAACAAAATATCATCGAATTAGGCAATATTTTGCTGTTTTTCCACGTTTTTGTGAATTTTCAGTTCATTGGCTATTAATTCATTAATATATACGATAAAAATGATGCAAACACATAATTGATTAGATAATTAACCTTAAACACTTCATTTTCAATCAAGCTATTGTCTTCTCGTTAAAATACTGAGTAAGATATTGAAATGGGAGAAGTTTTGTTTATATTGCATATATCGACGTTTCAGCCGGATAAGAGCGGTTTTACGTGTACATCTTCCATCGGTAATATAAATGGAAAATCAGGAATATTTAGTTAATTCTAATGAAAATACATTGATTTTTAACTATTTGTATTTGAAACAACATTGTCATATGTCTTTTCTTGGATCTAAATAATACGAAACCTCGCTCTATGATTTGAAGTTAAAATCCTCAAATATGGTAATATAGTGACTTTTTTCACGTTATTCATGTAGTGTGATATTACGTATATATATTCAGTTTTTACCAATATTTCGATACTATTTCATGTAGTATCACGATATGTGATTTGGCCTTGAAATCTCAGAATTTCGCATAATATTGCATTTTAAGCAAGTTTTCTTGCATTTTGTTTCGTACGGAAAATCATCGAATTTAGCAATATTTTAACGTTTATCATCCCCTTTTCCTTCATGTGATTTAAACAAAATATCATCGAATTAGGCAATATTTTGCCGTTTTCCACGTTTTTGTGAATTTTCAGTCCATGGGTATTAATTCATATATATATACGATAAAAATGATGCAAACACATAATTGATTAGATAATAACCTTAAGTACTTCATTTTCAATCATCTATTTGTTTCTCGTTAAAATACTGAGTAAGATATTGAAAAGGGGAGAAGTTCGGTTTTTATTGCATATATCGACGTTTCAGCCGGATTAGAGCGGTTTTACGTATACATCTTCCATCGGTAATATAAACGGAAAATCAAGAACATTATAGTTAATTCTAATGAAAACACATTGTTTTTTATCATTTGTATTGGAAACAACATTTTCATATGCCTTTTCTTGGAACTAAATAATACGAAACCTCGCTCTATGATTTGAAGTTAAAATCCTCAAATATGGTTATATAGTGACTTTTTTCACGTTTTTCATGTAGTTTGATATTACGTAAATATATTCATTTTTACCAATATTTCGATACTATTTCATGTAGTATCACGATATGTGATTTGGCCTTCAAATCTCAGAATTTCGCATAATATTGCATTTTAAGCAAGTTTTCTTGCATTTTGCTTCGTAAGAAAAATCATCAAATTTAGCAATATTTTAACGTTTATCATCTCCTTTTCCTTCATGTGATTTAAACAAAATATCATCGAATTAGGCAATATTTTGCCGTTTTCCACGTTTTTGTGAATTTTCCGTCCATGGGTATTAATTCAAGTATATATACGATAAAAATGATGCAAACACATAATTGATTAGATAATAACCTTAAATACTTCATTTTCAATCAGCTATTTCCTTCTCGTTAAAATACTGAGTAAGATATTGAAAGGCGGAGAAGTTCTGATTTTATTGCATATATCGACGTTTCAGCCGGAATAGAGCGGTTTTCGTGTACATCTTCCATCGGTAATATAAACGGAAAATCAGGAACATTTTAGTTAATTCTAATGAAAACACATTGATTTTTATTATTTGTATTGGAAACAACATTGTCATATGTCTTTTCTTGGATCCAAATAATACGAAACCTCGCTGTATGATTTGAAGTTAAAATCCTCAAATATGGTTAAATAGTGACTTTTTTCACGTTTTTCATGTAGTTTGATATTACGTAAATATTTTCATTTTTACCAATATTTCGATACTATTTCATGTAGTATCACGATATGTGATTTGGCCTTGAAATCTCAGAATTTCGCATAATATTGCATTTTAAGCAAGTTTTCTTGCATTTTGTTTCGTACGGAAAATCATCGAATTTAGCAATATTTTGACGTTTATCATCCCCTTTTCCTTCATAAGATTTAAACAAAATATCATCGAATTAGGCAATATTTTGCCGTTTTCCAGGTTTTTGTGAATTTTCAGTCCATGGGTATTAATTCATGTATATATACGATAAAAATGATGCAAACACATAATTGATTAGATAATAACCTTAAATACTTCATTTTCAATCATCTATTTGTTTCTCGTTAAAATACTGAGTAAGATATTGAAAAGGGGAGAAGTTCGGTTTTTATTGCATATATGTACGTTTCAGCCGGATTAGAGCGGTTTTACGTGTACATCTTCCATCGTTGATATAAACGGAAAATCAAGAACATTATAGTTAATTCTAATGAAAACATATTGTTTTTTATCAATTGTATTGGAAACAACATTGTCATATGTCTTTTCTTGGATCTAAATAATACGAAACCTCGCTCTATGATTTGAAGTTAAAATCCTCAAATATGGTTATATAGTGACTTTTTTCACGTTTTTCATGTAGTTTGATATTACGTAAATATATTCATTTTTACCAATATTTCGATACTATTTCATGTAGTATCACGATATGTGATTTGGCCTTCAAATCTCAGAATTTCGCATAATATTGCATTTTAAGCAAGTTTTCTTGCATTTTGTTTCGTACGAAAAATCATCGAATATAGCAATATTTTGACGTTTATCATCTCCTTTTCCTTCATGTGATTTAAACAAAATATCATCGAATTAGGCAATATTTTGCCGTTTTCCACGTTTTTGTGAATTTTCAGTCCATGGGTTTTAATTCATATATATACGATAAAAATGATGCAAACACATAATTGATTAGATAATAACCTTAAATACTTCATTTTCAATCATCTATTTGTTTCTCGTTAAAATACTGAGTAAGATATTGAAAAGGGGAGAAGTTCGGTTTTTATTGCATATATCGACGTTTCAGCCGGATTAGAGCGGTTTTACGTGTACATCTTCCATCGTTAATATAAACGGAAAATCAAGAACATTATAGTTAATTCTAATGAAAACACATTGTTTTTTATCATTTGTATTGGAAACAACATTGTCATATGTCTTTTCTTGGAATCTAAATAATACGAAACCTCGCTCTATGATTTGAAGTTAAAATCCTCAAATATGGTTATATAGGTACTTTTTTCACGTTTTTCATGTAGTTTGATATTACGTAAATATATTCATTTTTACCAATATTTCGATACTATTTCATGTAGTATCACGATATGTGATTTGGCCTTCAAATCTCAGAATTTCGCATAATATTGCATTTTAAGCAAGTTTTCTTGCATTTTGTTTCGTACGAAAAATCATCGAATATAGCAATATTTTGACGTTTATCATCTCCTTTTCCTTCATGTGATTTAAACAAAATATTCATCGAATTAGGCAATATTTTGCCGTTTTCCACGTTTTTGTGAATTTTCAGTCCATGGGTTTTAATTCATATATATATACGATAAAAATGATGCAAACACATAATTGATTAGATAATAACCTTAAATACTTCATTTTCAATCAGCTATTTCCTTCTCGTTAAAATACTGAGTAAGATATTGAAAGGCGGAGAAGTTCTGATTTTATTGCATATATCGACGTTTCAGCCGGAATAGAGCGGTTTTCGTGTACATCTTCCATCGGTAATATAAACGGAAAATCAGGAACATTTTAGTTAATTCTAATGAAAACACATTGATTTTTATCATTTGTATTGGAAACAACATTGTCATATGTCTTTTCTTGGAACTAAATAATACGAAACCTCGCTCTATGATTTGAAGTTAAAATCCTCAAATATGGTTATATAGTGACTTTTTTCACGTTTTTCATGTAGTTTGATATTACGTAAATATATTCATTTTTACCAATATTTCGATACTATTTCATGTAGTATCACGATATGTGATTTGGCCTTCAAATCTCAGAATTTCGCATAATATTGCATTTTAAGCAAGTTTTCTTGCATTTTGTTTCGTACGAAAAATCATCGAATATAGCAATATTTTGACGTTTATCATCTCCTTTTCCTTCTTGTGATTTAAACAAAATATCATCGAATTAGGCAATATTTTGCCGTTTTCCACGTTTTTGTGAATTTTCAGTCCATGGGTATTAATTCAAGTATATATACGATAAAAATGATGCAAACACATAATTGATTAGATAATAACCTTAAATACTTCATTTTCAATCATCTATTTCCTTCTCGTTAAAATACTGAGTAAGATATTGAAAGGCGGAGAAGTTCTGATTTTATTGCATATATCGACGTTTCAGCCGGAATAGAGCGGTTTTACGTGTACATCTTCCATCGGTAATATAAACGGAAAATCAGGAACATTATAGTTAATTCTAATGAAAACACATTGATTTTTATCATTTGTATTGGAAACAACATTGTCATATGCCTTTTCTTGGATCCTAAATAATACGAAACCTCGCTCTATGATTTGAAGTTAAAATCCTCAAATATGGTTATATAGTGACTTTTTTCACGTTTTTCATGTAGTTTGATATTACGTAAATATATTCATTTTTACCAATATTTCGATACTATTTCATGTAGTATCACGATATGTGATTTGGCCTTCAAATCTCAGAATTTCGCATAATATTGCATTTTAAGCAAGTTTTCTTGCATTTTGCTTCGTAAGAAAAATCATCAAATTTAGCAATATTTTAACGTTTATCATCTCCTTTTCCTTCATGTGATTTAAACAAAATATCATCGAATTAGGCAATATTTTGCCGTTTTCCACGTTTTTGTGAATTTTCCGTCCATGGGTATTAATTCAAGTATATATACGATAAAAATGATGCAAACACATAATTGATTAGATAATAACCTTAAATACTTCATTTTCAATCAGCTATTTCCTTCTCGTTAAAATACTGAGTAAGATATTGAAAGGCGGAGAAGTTCTGATTTTATTGCATATATCGACGTTTCAGCCGGAATAGAGCGGTTTTCGTGTACATCTTCCATCGGTAATATAAACGGAAAATCAGGAACATTTTAGTTAATTCTAATGAAAACACATTGATTTTTATTATTTGTATTGGAAACAACATTGTCATATGTCTTTTCTTGGATCCAAATAATACGAAACCTCGCTGTATGATTTGAAGTTAAAATCCTCAAATATGGTTAAATAGTGACTTTTTTCACGTTTTTCATGTAGTTTGATATTACGTAAATATTTTCATTTTTACCAATATTTCGATACTATTTCATGTAGTATCACGATATGTGATTTGGCCTTGAAATCTCAGAATTTCGCATAATATTGCATTTTAAGCAAGTTTTCTTGCATTTTGTTTCGTACGAAAAATCATCGAATATAGCAATATTTTGACGTTTATCATCTCCTTTTCCTTCATGTGATTTAAACAAAATATCATCGAATTAGGCAATATTTTGCCGTTTTCCACGTTTTTGTGAATTTTCAGTCCATGGGTATTAATTCATATATATATACGATAAAAATGATGCAAACACATAATTGATTAGATAATAACCTTAAATACTTCATTTTCAATCATCTATTTGTTTCTCGTTAAAATACTGAGTAAGATATTGAAAAGGGGAGAAGTTCGGTTTTTATTGCATATATCGACGTTTCAGCCGGATTAGAGCGGTTTTACGTGTACATCTTCCATCGTTAATATAAACGGAAAATCAAGAACATTATAGTTAATTCTAATGAAAACACATTGTTTTTTATCATTTGTATTGGAAACAACATTGTCATATGTCTTTTCTTGGAATCTAAATAATACGAAACCTCGCTCTATGATTTGAAGTTAAAATCCTCAAATATGGTTATATAGTGACTTTTTTCACGTTTTTCATGTAGTTTGATATTACGTAAATATATTCATTTTTACCAATATTTCGATACTATTTCATGTAGTATCACGATATGTGATTTGGCCTTCAAATCTCAGAATTTCGCATAATATTGCATTTTAAGCAAGTTTTCTTGCATTTTGTTTCGTACGAAAAATCATCGAATATAGCAATATTTTGACGTTTATCATCTCCTTTTCCTTCATGTGATTTAAACAAAATATCATCGAATTAGGCAATATTTTGCCGTTTTCCACGTTTTTGTGAATTTTCAGTCCATGGGTTTTAATTCATATATATACGATAAAAATGATGCAAACACATAATTGATTAGATAATAACCTTAAATACTTCATTTTCAATCAGCTATTTCCTTCTCGTTAAAATACTGAGTAAGATATTGAAAGGCGGAGAAGTTCTGATTTTATTGCATATATCGACGTTTCAGCCGGAATAGAGCGGTTTTCGTGTACATCTTCCATCGGTAATATAAACGGAAAATCAGGAACATTTTAGTTAATTCTAATGAAAACACATTGATTTTTATCATTTGTATTGGAAACAACATTGTCATATGTCTTTTCTTGGAACTAAATAATACGAAACCTCGCTCTATGATTTGAAGTTAAAATCCTCAAATATGGTTATATAGTGACTTTTTTCACGTTTTTCATGTAGTTTGATATTACGTAAATATATTCATTTTTACCAATATTTCGATACTATTTCATGTAGTATCACGATATGTGATTTGGCCTTCAAATCTCAGAATTTCGCATAATATTGCATTTTAAGCAAGTTTTCTTGCATTTTGTTTCGTACGAAAAATCATCGAATATAGCAATATTTTGACGTTTATCATCTCCTTTTCCTTCATGTGATTTAAACAAAATATCATCGAATTAGGCAATATTTTGCCGTTTTCCACGTTTTTGTGAATTTTCAGTCCATGGGTATTAATTCATATATATATACGATAAAAATGATGCAAACACATAATTGATTAGATAATAACCTTAAATACTTCATTTTCAATCATCTATTTCCTTCTCGTTAAAATACTGAGTAAGATATTGAAAGGCGGAGAAGTTCTGATTTTATTGCATATATCGACGTTTCAGCCGGAATAGAGCGGTTTTACGTGTACATCTTCCATCGGTAATATAAACGGAAAATCAAGAACATTATAGTTAATTCTAATGAAAACACATTGATTTTTATCATTTGTATTGGAAACAACATTGTCATATGCCTTTTCTTGGAATCTAAATAATACGAAACCTCGCTCTATGATTTGAAGTTAAAATCCTCAAATATGGTTATATAGTGACTTTTTTCACGTTTTTCATGTAGTTTGATATTACGTAAATATATTCATTTTTACCAATATTTCGATACTATTTCATGTAGTATCACGATATGTGATTTGGCCTTCAAATCTCAGAATTTCGCATAATATTGCATTTTAAGCAAGTTTTCTTGCATTTTGCTTCGTAAGAAAAATCATCGAATTTAGCAATATTTTAACGTTTATCATCTCCTTTTCCTTCATGTGATTTAAACAAAATATCATCGAATTAGGCAATATTTTGCCGTTTTCCACGTTTTTGTGAATTTTCAGTCCATGGGTATTAATTCAAGTATATATACGATAAAAATGATGCAAACACATAATTGATTAGATAATAACCTTAAATACTTCATTTTCAATCAGCTATTTCCTTCTCGTTAAAATACTGAGTAAGATATTGAAAGGCGGAGAAGTTCTGATTTTATTGCATATATCGACGTTTCAGCCGGAATAGAGCGGTTTTCGTGTACATCTTCCATCGGTAATATAAACGGAAAATCAGGAACATTTTAGTTAATTCTAATGAAAACACATTGATTTTTATTATTTGTATTGGAAACAACATTGTCATATGTCTTTTCTTGGATCCAAATAATACGAAACCTCGCTGTATGATTTGAAGTTAAAATCCTCAAATATGGTTAAATAGTGACTTTTTTCACGTTTTTCATGTAGTTTGATATTACGTAAATATATATTCATTTTTACCAATATTTCGATACTATTTCATGTAGTATCACGATATGTGATTTGGCCTTGAAATCTCAGAATTTCGCATAATATTGCATTTTAAGCAAGTTTTCTTGCATTTTGTTTCGTACGGAAAATCATCGAATTTAGCAATATTTTGACGTTTATCATCCCCTTTTCCTTCATGTGATTTAAACAAAATATCATCGAATTAGGCAATATTTTGCCGTTTTCCAGGTTTTTGTGAATTTTCAGTCCATGGGTATTAATTCATATATATATACGATAAAAATGATGCAAACACATAATTGATTAGATAATAACCTTAAATACTTCATTTTCAATCATCTATTTGTTTCTCGTTAAAATACTGAGTAAGATATTGAAAAGGGGAGAAGTTCGGTTTTTATTGCATATATCGACGTTTCAGCCGGATTAGAGCGGTTTTACGTGTACATCTTCCATCGTTAATATAAACGGAAAATCAAGAACATTATAGTTAATTCTAATGAAAACACATTGTTTTTTATCATTTGTATTGGAAACAACATTGTCATATGTCTTTTCTTGGAACTAAATAATACGAAACCTCGCTCTATGATTTGAAGTTAAAATCCTCAAATATGGTTATATAGTGACTTTTTTCACGTTTTTCATGTAGTTTGATATTACGTAAATATATTCATTTTTACCAATATTTCGATACTATTTCATGTAGTATCACGATATGTGATTTGGCCTTCAAATCTCAGAATTTCGCATAATATTGCATTTTAAGCAAGTTTTCTTGCATTTTGCTTCGTAAGAAAAATCATCGAATATTAGCAATATTTTAACGTTTATCATCTCCTTTTCCTTCATGTGATTTAAACAAAATATCATCGAATTAGGCAATATTTTGCCGTTTTCCACGTTTTTGTGAATTTTCCGTCCATGGGTATTAATTCAAGTATATATACGATAAAAATGATGCAAACACATAATTGATTAGATAATAACCTTAAATACTTCATTTTCAATCATCTATTTGTTTCTCGTTAAAATACTGAGTAAGATATTGAAAAGGGGAGAAGTTCTGTTTTTATTGCATATATCGACGTTTCAGCCGGATTAGAGCGGTTTTACGTGTACATCTTCCATCGTTAATATAAACGGAAAATCAAGAACATTATAGTTAATTCTAATGAAAACACATTGTTTTTTATCATTTGTATTGGAAACAACATTGTCATATGTCTTTTCTTGGATCTAAATAATACGAAACCTCGCTCTATGATTTGAAGTTAAAATCCTCAAATATGGTTATATAGTGACTTTTTTCACGTTTTTCATGTAGTTTGATATTACGTAAATATATTCATTTTTACCAATATTTCGATACTATTTCATGTAGTATCACGATAT